>NW_021605262.1:4284832-4305453 GCF_004785775.1 Grammomys surdaster | reverse complement strand
TGTGTGTGTGTGTGTGTATACATATATATATATGAAATCACACAGTGATATTATCCAGAGCTAAAGTCTATATACATCTCAACAAACTTCTGCATAGTTTGCATCCTGAAACTCTGAAGCTTCATGTTAGATTTTATACTTTCATTATCAAGTATACTTTTATGCACTTATCAGCAGGAAATCCCAAATCCAAAGCAAAAAACCTGAAAAATCCACGATAGGGTTAAAACCAGATGAAGAGTTATCTTTACATTTGCTTCTGTGACTCACCCAGACTGCACATTCCTGGTGTCTTTCTTCTCTACTTGCAGCTCTCTCTCACTGAGACTTGGCAAAGAACCAGTAGCAGGACTATACAACCTGAACAGTATAAAGTCTTAAAATTTCTTTCACCAAACAAATTAGTCCACTACTCTTGAATTCAACCTCACCCAAGTACTCAGGACACGGGAAGAATCTATCCAGATTCCTTGTAGTCCCTGGTGCCCGATAGAACTCTTCTCACTGAGATCTCATTACTAAACCTTCAATGGGCCATATTTCTCTGGACATTTGGGTCATTTGAATTTTTAACAGAATGGCCCATTGCTTAAGTTCTGCTTTTCTAGCTTGGAAATCCAAACCTTTCCACATTCCTCCAACCATCCAGTTCAAAGGGCACATGGACCCTGTATTGTCTAAAGACTGTCATTTCTTACAAGTTTTAGATTTTTCTGTCAACTTGACAATATTTATAGTCACCTGAAAAGGGTATCTCAGTTTAGGGATTGCCCAGATCTGATTGGCCTGTAGGCATGTCTGTGGGGAATTTTCTTGATTGTTATTTGATGAAGAAAGGTCTAGTCCACTATGGGTGGCACCATTCCCTAGGCAGGTGGTCCTAGGCTGTGTAAGAAAGGTAGTTAAGCATGAACCAACAAGCAGTGTTCTTCCATGGGTTGTGGTTCAGGTTTCTGCCCTGATATCCCTCAATGTTTCAGACTGATCTAAAGTGTAAGTCCAAACATCTTTTCCTTTCCTAAATTTCTTTTGTTTAATATATTTTATGAAGGCAACAGAAATCAAACCAGAACATTACTCTTTTAAAAGTTTGGCTTTATTCTTGGCTCAGAAACTCCTTGAGGTAAAGGGACCTCATTCTGTAAAGTTATCATTGTTTCTCTTGCCACCACAGATGAGACACAGACACCAGCATGTCTTTCATGTGGCTAATTCTGATTACTATTTCTGGGGTGTCTGCTGCATGGCTGGGGATCCAGATTCTGTCAGTTCTGGACAAGAAAGAGAGGACATTTCCTGAACAAGGGATGCATATGGCTGAGGGTCTGTGGGCTAAGTGTTATTGATTTTAGCACTGGAGGGCCATTTCCTGAAGTGTAATTGAGTGGCAGGCTAGTTTTCACTAAATTAATTTTTGTTGCTTTGTGTGTGAAATTCCAATGAGAATAATTGGCCTGAGAAACGGGGCATGCTATCTTAGCATGATGAGTCTGGGGCCATGTGGCTTCAACTCCAGGAGAAAGACTTGTTATTTTGAAGCCTTAAGTTGTTGGGAGACAACTAAGACTCTACTTTCAGGCAAACAGAATTAGAGTGGGTGAGCAGGTGAACAGAAAACTGCTGGGCCGGCTGTTCACCAGAAACTGGGAGTCAGCCTTGTCACCCATTGCCCCATGTTGGTGAAGGTTATATGCCTCAACTCCAGTGAGACTCACACTCAGCCATCACCTGTGGGGGCTGGAGCTGTAACTGGAGTGTAATGACCTTCACTTTCAAAACCTCATGCATGCACAAACACTAGTCACTGCAGAATTATCTTCTGAGGAACCAGCACCAGCTACTGAGCTGAAGCCAGGACAAACCAACTGGCTCATCACAGGTGCTCACAGGTGGCTGGGCCTGTGTTTCTGATGCTCTACTTGGAAAGACAGGCATCTCAAAAGATGCGCTTAGCAACTGTCCTGGGGCTTTCACTTTTAGAACCATTTCTTACCATGGTGTCTTGAAGACAGGATACAGAGAGGGGACACAACTCCCTTTACATGGTTTACTTTTAATTTTTTTTAAAAAATATTTTGCTTTGTTTATAGCTTGTGTTTGTGTGTGTGTGCCTGTAATGTATGTGCATATGAGTGCAGATGCCCTCAGCATCCAGAAAACGATGTTGGGTCTCTTGGAGCTGGAGTTATAGGCAGTTGTGAACTACCTGATGTAGGTGCTGGGAATCAAACATGGGTCCTCTTTAAGTGCAACAAGTAGTCTTAACCACCAAGCCATCTCTCCATCCTCTGCATCAGATTTTAAGTCAGGGCCCAGCTAATGTTACACAATATAGTTCTTTGTGTGTTGTTCAGGATTTAAACCAAGGAGAAGTAAACCTGAGAAACCCTAAGGCAAGCCCTCTGCACGATGCCCTGTGGATCTGTCAAGAGAGAATCAGGTCAAGCTAGGCATGGGTAGGGAGGGCTTGGGGGCCATATCGGCCTATTTTCTGGAGTCTTTAGATCTTGCTCATTCACTACCTGTAACTTCTGGAGCCTTAAAATTCTGTACCTACGTACACAGGTATCTGTTTCATTTTTCAGTTCAGTTGTAACTTGAATTACCTCTTCTGCTATGTTTTGCCTTTCTTCTTTCTAACTCCTGGACCTTCCAGCCTAGGCTCCTTTGTGTTTCAGTGTATAAAGGGGCAACAGTAAGAGGGTGGGATGTGAGATAGTAAACTCATGCTCCAGGTATCTGTCTTTTTCGGTGGCCTTGTCTAGGTGAGCAAACACACACACCTGTTTTTGACCCATGACTTAAGTCTTACCTAGAATCCGAAGGTGCTGCTGCAAAAATGGACCTGGCACCATCTAGTGGCAATATTTCTGAATAGCAGATACAAGTGTCCTGGGCCTCAGAACCTGTCTCTCCTCCCCTTCCCTCCTTCCTTCCCTCCCTCCCTCCCTCCCTCCCTCCCTCCCTCTCTCTCTCCCCCCTTCCCTCTCTCCTTCTTTTCTGTGGAGTCTTTCTAAGCTACCCGCTAAGCTTAAGTGATTCTCCTGCCTCAGCCTCTAAGATCACAGTTGTGTGCCATTGTTTGGCTCAGCTTTTCTTCCTTAGTGGTTCGTCTGACGCTGCCCTGGGGTTCTGAGCAGAGAATAAAAGCCATCAAGACCTTACTTAATCTCTTGTAGCCCAGAGATGTCTACGATTCCTATAAAATACCCCAATCCAGCCTCACGCTAACAGTTTGCTGGCCGGCATCTATAGTTACTTGACCTCTATTTGAGATCATGTTCAAGCTGCACTCTCACTCATAGAGGAGACTGGGATACAGCTGGTTCAGAGGTCTGCTTATGCTAGTGGATTAGTGGCCAAGCTAGACTAGGTCTGTGCTTGCTTTGGAATAAGCATACAGTCCTCTATGGTCCTGTGTTAGAGCCCTTCTCCCTCCCATTCTGTCTTTCCATCTCTTTTCTTTCTTACACTCTCCTTGCATTATCTTTTTCCTTGATAAATGTTTTCTCATCACTCACTGTAAGGTACAGACAATGAGTGCATGTAACACACACACACAAACATGGCTAATCTCAGGATACAGGGCCAAAGCTGCTATGTGGAGTCCAGGTGATACACAGAAGACGGTAGGGTGTAGGGACAGTGGTACAATTGTCATAGTGTAACTGACAGGGACAGTATCGCATAGAGACTGTCACTAAGAAGCATAAAGTGTAACTGACGGTTGGGGATTCAGGATGCTTGCTGCAGACTCTGAACTTCTGCCGTAGGGACCTGTTCTTCCAATCTCACAGCCCTGCCTGTGTCCCGCCAGCCTGTTTCCTCTGGGGAAGATGTCCACACACAGCATGAAGGAGGGCTGTGACCACATTCCAGGCAAGGCAGCCACAGTGCAGAGCGATATACGAACCAGTGAGGAGAGACTTCATTTCTCCCAAATCTGTCCATCACATCCCTAGTCAGGAATAAAAGACCAGCAGGTCACAGTCCACCTAAGACAGATGGGAAGTACTCTTGAGATGTGACCAGTCAACTGAAAGCAGGGACTTATCAATACATCTCTAGAAACTCATGCAAGGGAGAATGTGGGCAGAAGGAAAGACTGGTCTTCTCTGTCAATGACCCTGGTGCTGCTGACCCCAGCTGGAGATGTGATGGGTCCAACTGTCACCTCAGAAACTCAATTATGTCTCACTGATGTCATTCTCCCAGAGAACAAGGCTGCCAGACCTTGGGGTCAATATTTGCCAAGCACCAGGCTTTGAGTGGGGATGTGCAACCATTGCTTGGGAGGTAGATGGCAATGCTGGGTGCTGAGGGGGTCGGGAAGGAAGTATCCACATGTCCCCAGTTGCACTGCGTCAGCAACCTTGGAAGTATGAGATGTCTCCTCTGAGTTCCGAATATTCAGCTTCAATGTTGTCTTTTAAAATCAAAAGTAAGCAAATCCCGTGTAATGTGTCTGACATCTATTTATTACAGCTTTCCTCAGAAGCAATTTCCATCCTGATATGCCACTGCCCGATTATTATTAAAGAGTTAAGAAAAATGGGGAGTAGGAGATCAAGATTAGATTTTTTTTCTTCTCCCTGAGATGCGGCAGCAAAATGAATAGTGCATTATGAGAACATTAAGAAAGCAATAGAGTTTAAACTATTAAACAGATAGATGTCAATTGAAAGATGGTGGGGCGGTTTGTTTTTAACACCCCATTGTCAGAATTATGAAGTAGGAGAGGCGCAGGGTACGGTTTAAAACAATCGAATGGGAAGCTGTACATGTTGGAAAATGAATCAGTTTGGGAGTAATGCCCATCTTGAAAACGATTATTTATTCTTGTCTTTCTAATTTGGAAAGCAAGACCACGGCAATATAGTATACAGACAGGAGCCTCCTCCTGCTATGAGGAGACTGGCATGTGCTTACAGGGGAAGTAACATTGCTGGTTGAGGAAAGGGTCTTCCTGGTCCTCCCCAGCACCGTTGCTTCCCAGTCTCTGCTGGACAGAGGTCCTAGAATGTGGGGCACATGGAGCCTGTGTTCTTTCCCGACTGTAGTCTGTGGGCGGGAAGTACCAGTGGACATTCACTGTGGGGCAGTGGTCTACCTTAATAGTGTGTGTTCTTGGCTATGGGCACTGTGTTCTGGGCTTCACCTTTCCTACCATGATGAATATTAAAGAGCCTGGAAGAAATACCACAAGGAGCATTTAGTGCTTCTGAGCTGTGGGATGCCAGGATGAAGGGTCATGGTGGCTTCCAGAACATGATGCCATCAGATAGCACAGTCTTTGAGGCTTAAAAGACCTCGTGGCTCTGGACAGTAGAAGGCAAAATCAAGGTGTGGGCAGACTGCACTCCCTCCTCTGGCTGGGAAGATTCTTTTTCTCTTCCTCTCCTGCACTCTGGTTATTCCAGGAGTCCCTAGGCTTCAGAGTAATCATTCTAGCCTTAGGCTTCTGGGAATGGAACTCTCCCTTCTGTGAGGCTCTCTCTCAGGCTCTCTGAACCCCTGACTTGAGTAGTAGCATTCATGCCAGGGTTGGGTGACCCAGAAAAAGACCTTGTCTCAGCCTTTAACTTGCTCATATATTGCCACAAGGAGGGACAGTCTACATATAAGCCCAGGGTTAGGAATGACTGAATGTCTTTAGCTGGAGGGTAGAGTGTGGTATTTTCCAGGCCAAATGTCTTCTCTTGTCTTGTCTATGAACTTCTCTTCATCTTCCCTGTAAAGCAAATATCACAAATACTTAACCCAGTTCAATATTCCTGCTGTAACCTGAGCTAACCCATCCAGCCCTGGCTCTGCTCTGTGGCTAGTAGCTATCATCTGATAAATGCCTTATGGTGATCCATTTGTTCACTGTTTCAGATGGGTCAGAAGTGAGCACCAAATGGCTGGGATTTCTGCTCAGGGCCTGGTTGCTGTACTATTTCTATGTCTGGAGTGCAAGGCCTCACACTTAAACACGGCTTCTGGCAGAATCCAGCCACTAGCAGTCGTAGCGCTGAGATGCTGGTCTGTTTTGTTGCTGTTCTTTAGTTCCTTAGGAACTCTAAAGTCTTCTGCCTGCTGGCTTCCCAGACCTTCATAATGCCAGCATACATGTTTGTCCTCAAGGCCCTGGAGGAGCAACTCACCCTCTTTGCTATGGCAGTCGTTACAGCATCAGCTAGCCCTAGATACTGCTTCTCACACTTGATCCAAATGAGCCACAAGTAGCCCACACACAAGGCCAGAGGCCACATTGACAACAGTCACTGGTTGTTTGGTTCCCTGTCTGCAGTAATATTTCCCGTGTCATGCCCATCATGCAGAGGCCTCCAGGAACCTCCTGACACCACTGCCAGATCATCGCTGTGTCCCCTCAGGAAAGGGGTGACCAAACAGCAGCTAATCATGCAGCTCCTCTCTTGCACCCTCTGTGATCAGACATCGCTGGTAAGCCTAGGGTCAGGGCACAATTACTTATCAGAATAAGTTGGACAAATGAAACAGTAAAGTTAATCTGCTCTAAACTCCCTGAAAGGGATGTTCGCACATGTGCTCCTTGCTACCTCCCCAAATGTTTTGGATCCAACACACACAAACACACACACACACACACACACACACACACACACACACACAGCGTTATATTTTAATATGCCTTAAATGGCTGGGCACTTCCAAACCTCCTCGAGGCGAACATACTCTCCCCTCTGATATTCCTGAATTACTCTCCCCTCCGATATAACCTATCTTCCATCCTGGCAGCCGTGGTCTCAGGCCTGCAGCCTTTATGGGCCACAATCCCTAACTCTTACATGTCAGCAGTGTCTGTATCTCTGTCCTACACTTCTCAGGCTGGGACCTTCTCCTCCTCAGCAATGGGGACTTTCTTCTTCCCTCCCTTCCCCAGGAACCTCAAAGCCCCAATTCTGTCTCCTTGCCCAGCGCCAGCAACTTTATTTACCAATTACATTCGGCGTCCCACACACAGACCCGTGAATTCCCATGTAATTTGGGAACCCAATTAACGTAATATGAGCAATAAACTAAATCCACAGAAGACAAAGATGAAAACAATACGCAGTACAGGTCTGTAACCTTGAATACCCCCATGTTGTGCTCCTGCCTTTGACCCTCACACTTCACTGTGTGTAGACTCATCCCACAGAGAAACAGTCTCTTTACCAGCCTCTAAGCCAATATCCTCACACAAGACCTTCATAACTTCCTGAGTCCACTGTGCTATAATTCTTCCGTTTGAAGGGTTACAGTTTGTTTTTGAGAAGTCTCCATTTCTAACCACAAGAGACTTGATTTCAGTCCTGCAGCCCTTCTGATACCTTGACTAGGACTGAGCTGGACATGCAAAGCCTCCCTCTCCTGCTTCTCTCCTGATCCTTAGCATGCTGGAAGCATCAAAACAACTCCATGGCCCTTATGCTCTTATGGGTCCAAAAATGCTCCTGGACTCAGATGACCTGCTGCTGGTCTGGATTCAGCTGGCCAGTGGGGCTGCTGTTAACATAAACCAATGACCAGTGGGAAAGTAGATGTCTTCTGAATTGCTGGCAAAGGACAATCAGATGTCTGCTGATACCTTTTGTTGCTCAGTCTGAAACAAAGGTTCACAATGGATTTTGAAGAAAGGGTCAGGATTGAACCTCTCAAAACAGATCTTCGTTACTTAGGTTTGCCTATTTTCTTTTTGGCCTCTCAACAGCAATCTAGCTAAGTGAATGTTCTGAAGTTACTAAAGTGCTTAAAGACACTTGCCTCCATAAAGAGAAGCGTGGGAACTTTTCTGCTTCCTGGTGCAGGTAAGCAAAAAGATCTTTTTACAGAAGTGCTCTATCTGTTAATGTGCTTTACCTAGTGTGATGGTTTGGATGAGAATGGTACCCATAGATCCATGTGTTTGAATGTTTGGTCCTCAGTGGAATTGCTTGGAAAAGGTTAGGAGGTGTGACTATACTGGAGTAAGTGTGACCTTATTGAAGGAGTGGGTTTTGAGGTTTTAAAAACCCATTTCAGGTCGAGCCTCACTCTTTCTCTGCCTATAACTTGTGGATCAGACATGAGATCTTAGCTACTGCTCCAGTGCCATGCCTGACTGCTTGCTGTCATGCTCCCTGCCATGATGATCATGGACTAATCCTCTGAAACTCTAAGCAAGCCCCTGATCAAATGTTTCCTTTAAAAGTAGACTTGGTCAGTATGTTTCATCAAAGCAATAGAACAGTAACTAAATAAACAGTAACCCAGTTTTCCTGAATGGTAGCCTTTACTCTCATGTCAAGTGGACAGTGTTTCCAGCTATATTAGGATGCAGGCCCTAAGTTTCCTTTGCTAACGAGCATCAGCTCATCAATAGTCACAAGTTGTCCTCAGCAATGACCAAGTGTCACACGATACCACTCTGTTCACAGAGTGGAGGTGACTCCAGAGTTTCCCCAACAGGAAGTTCCTAGACAAGAGGCCCTGCTTTCATGTGGAAGAGACTCCAGAACCACTCCATGGGGGCTGACACGTGCAGACTATATACAGGAGAAAGGAGATCTCATCAACCTAAATGCCTAACGCAGCACATTGGCTCACACCTCCCAGACCTGGAGCATATCATAGCTCCCCACAGAGCTCAACCAATAAAGTTATCATGGAATTATCATCAACTTCTCTTGAAATATTAATCCTCACCTCTGGGCTGTCTGTGGCTGAATATGGGATTCCACCAGGAAGTGGGAACAGATTTGACACGTGGGAGGAGACATGGGGGATAATAGACAGCATGAATATTGGAGCTCTGGCAACCTGGGCTACATGCAGAAGTCGTCTGTCTGATGGCACTGCTCAAGTGATTAAAGCAGGAGAGAGCTGTTTGGGAGCCACTCATGTTGGGTGTGGCCCTACAGCCTGGGAGAGAGCAGGAGATGACCTCCCAGAAAGAACAGGAAGAGAGACCAGGAATGTGTGGCCCTGCGGCCTCAGGGAGAGCAGGTGACAACCTTCCACAGAGAACAGGAAGAGGGACCAGAAACATGAGGCCCTGCGGCCTCAGGGAGAGCAGGTGATGACCTTCCAGAAAGAACTGAAGAGGAACTGTGCAGGCAGCCACAACCTCTGGTGTCATAACCCTGGATACTGTGGAGGAAAGAAGCCTCTGGCTTTTCCTGAACCATGTCCAGTGATGAAGACAGCTTATCTAAATTTCCAGTAAACTCAATCAGGAAAAGGACAATCAGGTGTCCCATTTCCTCCTGCTGTGCCATTCAGATTGGGTCTGGAGTAGGAAGTGATTAGAACTCTGGACCCAGAGAGTCCAAGGCTGGTGACTGTACAGTGAGGCTCTTTGGGGACAGCAGTAGAGAATTAAAAAGTCCAGAAAATGGCTTTGGAAAAGGAGGCTAGTGATGGCTTCCTACAATGGTGGAGACATGGAGACAACTCAAGGGCTTTTGATTTGATTCTCCCCGGGGCTTGAGGAGGAGAGGGACTCTCACTTTCTCATTTGTCTGGAAGATGTGGGACGAGAGAGGGTGAGGCTTGGGAGCAGTTAGGAGACATTGAAGTCTGGTGTCCGCTCTCTCCTGCTGCTCCAGCCCTCTCACTAGGCATGCTGGCCACGCCTCCCTCAGTACACAGCCCATATTTCCTTTGCACATAGGCAGCTATGCTTCATATATGAATATTTTATATTTATGTAAAATCTTCTCCCTCCTTTCTTCCATTCATCCACCTAACCACTCATTCATCTCTTCTATAAATCTATCTATCTATCTATCTATCTATCTATCTATCTATCTATCTATCTATCTATCTCATTTGTTTATTAGTGTGTGTATGTGTGAATGCATTCCATGATGCAAGTATGGAGGCCAGAGGACCACATGAAGTTGATTCTCATTTTCTATCTAGGAATCAGATGTGGGCTGCTGGACTTGGCCATCTTGCTGGCCTCATCTATCCTCTTTGACTGTAAGATGGCATCACCTTTTCATCTGTACCAAATTTGTGCTTTTGTGTAGTGTATATTACAGTGGCATGTGTCTGATGCTCCACCTGGGTCTCCTGTTGATCGATACTTTTTTTCAGTGGTAGCCACAGGGGTGACTCTTGTTTTCCTCTGGCAGATCACCAGTGTGCCTGGCAGATATGCTAGTGGGACCCTCTAGGAAGTGTACCTCAAAGAGTTGTGATGGATATTGGGTGTTTCACACCTCTGTTCTTCAGCACACGGTGACCCAAAGGTCATCAGAATTCCGTGTTCTGTGACCCAGACCTTCTGTGAGAGAGGCACAGGAACAGGCTGCTGATGGGGAAGGGAGAATACTTGCAGCATGGTTTGTTAGTTGGTGTCTCTTGGAATGTAAACAAGAGGGTCTCGCTTGCTGCTTCCCCTAGAACTGGTCCTCTCTGGCCAGTATTCCTGCCTCACATGCATTCTAGTAAAGACCAGGAACCTTTCTGCAGTCATGCGGTGGGTGATCTGGTGGACGGTCCCTGGAATGTCTCGCTGTATTCATGCTTCCATCATCGTCATAAACTCAGAATGTGTAGCTCCTTCTTTGATGGCTGCCTGTGGTTTGTCTGCAAAACCTCCTCACAGAAGGGCTGGTTGTTCCTTCTCCACTGGTAACCACTTTTGTAGTTCATCCTCTCATGCTTAAGTGGATACTGCAGCAGGGAGTTGTGTTATGTGGAATGGTATAGGCAGGCCACTTCAGCTAATCTGCTTAGTCAGGTCATCTCAACCCTCTTGAGGATCTCTGTGCTTCGCCTGGTCATGTGACACCCACTCTCTCTGCTTACCATCTGCATTGGGCCTCTAGTCTCTGGTGTCCCTGTTTCATGCTGGTTACACACTGAGTTCCCTGGGGCTTTATACACTTCCATGGCTTGTACTTTAAACATATTTCTAGGTCTAAGGGAACTGCCAGCTCCTCTAAATTGCTCTTCATTCAGAGCTTGCCTACTTAAAAATACTTATACCTCAGGGAGAGCCTTAGAGCCACACAAATTGTCTTCCTGCCAGTGTCAAAAGATTATTTAAGGGAGGGACACATGAACACGCAGGTTCATATGACCGACATGGATACCTTCATGGTGGGATCAAGAGTTGTAGGTGTTTGTCCTCACAGTCTCGTATGTCTTTATAAAAAGTACTAATGGTTTTCAAAATGTATTTCTCATATTTGCCATACATCTATTTACAGATAGTCTCTAATTTGTTTCTGTCTATTCTGCATTTCTGAAGAGTGACTTCAAATGGGAACACAGTTGCTTTATCATTTAAATGGGAAATGAGCCATTTATAGGATGTTTCCTTTTTCTGCTTATTTTTGCACCTTTCTACTTTAAGGTATTTCATAGCCCACAGGCTAATATTTTTTGCTCCTCTGAACACTGATTTGCTCTTGGCATGAGCCCTGGACAAACTGCCCACTGCTTTGAGATATTTTTCTCCTTTTGAAGTGGGTTCTTCATCCACTGACATGGCTCTTGGTTGGAGACCATATAGTGCTGAGAACACTGGCCCTTCCTTGTGAAGGGACAGCTGTACTTCTGGGGAAAGTGTGGAGATGAGCAGTCCGACAACTGGCACTGGAAAAGCAGGTACAGTTGGGGAAATCTTTATCTTCCGGTGTTTGTGTCCGTACCCGAGAAAGAGGTGAGTCTGGTATGGAACAGCCCTTTCTTTGCCTCATCCGTGGGCAAAGAAATTCCATTTTACTCAATAAACATGATAACCCCCCAATTATTACATAGAATGAAAAAAAGAGAATGCTTCAATCTCTAGACACACAAGTTAATATCTGACCAGGAAAGCTCTGAGAGGGGTTCCAGTGACCCTTGATTCAAGAATAAACACTACAACCAGCTCTGAGACACACCAAGGAGAGATAGATAAGACTGGATCTCACACTCAAGGTGCATCTTTCTCATACTCAAGATGATGTCACTGCTGAGATGCCTGGCCTCTGTAGCCCACACTTCAGCAACAAGAATGCTCAGGCCTGGATTCTGACAATGTATTTCCAGAGCTGGTCACAGACATTTAAGTGGCCTTGACTTTTCTAATCTCATCTTTAAAAGTATAGGGTGACATTGAAGCATTTGTTTAAAAATCCTGACACCAGGACTATTGTCCTGAGTACTTGCTCTACTTCTCCCCAGGATTTCGCAGTAGCTGTGGCTTCAGTTGTTATTTGAAAGACTCTGTTGTCACACACACACACACACACACACACACACACACACACACACGCATGCAAACACACATGCATGCAAGCACACATGCAGCATTGGCAAGTCCCATCAGCTTCACTAAAAACCTAATGGTGATCTTTTGGCAAGATGCAACCATGTGGGTTCCAGATGGGCCCTGGGGAATGTTCTTCCTTCTGTTTCCTGAGCAACAGCCAGACAGGTATTAATTTAACACATAGACCTCATTACCCTGCCATTGACTCCTTTATTGCAACAGAGAGAATTCCCAGTCTGACCTTGATCTGCAAACTCTTCCTTTCTGTTCCTTTTCCAGCTCTGGCCTTGTATACACTTCTGGGGCACACCTCTCAGCTCCTTCCACCTGCCTGGAATGTTTTTGCCCCAGACTGACCTCTGACTCACACTCAGAGGGACTTTCCTGACTGTCTGCTAGCTGCTCTCTCCCTGCTTCCTCAGGCTATGTATGGCTCATCTGTTTTCTGGTTATTATAACCTCTTGACCTGTCATCCTATGAGAGTATCCTTGCAGATTCCTGAGTCAACTCACAGTGGATGGCTCTCACCATATGCTGACTACAAGCCTGGTTCATGTGCTAGACATCTTGACTTCTTCCAGTCTCTAGTTCTGTGGCTGCTATTTTGGTGACATCATTGATTACTGGTTTTACCAAGGTTCTAGATATCTGCCCATGGGTGGTATCCACTACTGTTTGTGCATGTGTCTTCCATGACTGTTTATGTCTGTTGACTTGACTGTTCATGTGTGTGTGTCTTTTTGGTTGACTTCATGAGTGCCTGTTGTGTTGGACTGTTCATACATATACCTGTTTGCTTTAATGTTCATGTGTGTGTTGGATTGACTGTTCATGTGTGTGCCTACTGAGTCATACATACTGGGTCAACAATTCATGTGTTTTTGTGTGTTGGTTTGACAGTCCATGTGTTTGTCTATGCATGATCTACATATATGAGGATGGCTGCTAGGATGACTGTGTACATTTCTATTGGGTAGATTATTCATGTGTATCTCATGAATTGACTATCCATGAAAATTTCTATTTCTTTTGGATTGGACACTTAGATGTGTTAGTATGTGGAGTTGACTATTCATGTGTGTGTGTGTGCGTGTGTGTTGTGTTGATCTGTCATGCATGTGCATGTTGGCTTGGCTTTCCATTCGAATGGATGGAAATGGAATGGATATGTTTGGCTGACCATTTATCCTGTTCATGTGTGAATCTGATGGATCAGCCATTTATGTATGTGTTTAGTTGGTTTGTCCATTCACATGTATGCCTGTTGGTTGGTCATATATGTGTATTTCTGTTAGGCTGACTAAGCATGGATTTGTTGGGGTGACTGTTTTATGTTTCTGTTGTGCTGAGGCTCTTTTTATTATCATATTTCCTCTTTGAGCTATGGAACTTACAGAAAGATATAAGAGTTTAAACCCAGACTATCTGTTAGGTACATGAAACTACAGAATACGCTCTATTCTGAGATCAGAGTTAGGGTTAGGGTTAGTCAGGGTTGATGGTGGTCCCAGACCAGGAGGTAGGCCAGGGGCAATGAAAACAGTTTGTCCTTGACTTGCTGGGAGAGGATGTTAGCAATACCCTCTTCTCAAGTTGGCACTCACTCTTGTTGTCACATAGGACAGAACACTCTACCAAGATCTCTAATCCCGAATTTTCACTAGAGAGACTTTTCTTGATGTGGCAATAAGCTAAGGGGCGGTGCGAAGTGCCTGCTGTTTCTAATAAAAACAAAAAGAGCACACACACAGATGTCTACCTTCAATGAATAAAAGGAAGGTGAGCCTACTGCTCTTTCCCTGTAATTAACATTTATGAAATTTACTTAATAATTTCATAATTCATACTCTGTACATAATTGCTTCTTCTTGGTATATAATTTTTGACAAAGTATACCCAATGATAATATAATACCACAAAGACATCAAGTGCCAGTAAAAAAAAAAAAAAAAAAAAAAAAAAAAAAACCAAGAGAAAAATTTCAGAGGCAGTGAATATGGGATGGATACCACTCCTGTGTTCTTGAACATGCTAATTTGTGTGTGTATGCATGGAAATTGGTGTGTGTGCATAAGAGTATACCTTCATGTAAAGGCTTGTGTGTGTGTTCTAAGTGTGTGCACTTTTGCATATTCCGTATAGGTATGTGTGTGAACCTTGACTGAGTCTGAGGAAGGAGGTCTCAGTCTAACCTTAGCTGGAGATGTCAGACTCCAGCTATATGGCTATCTGTCACACGGATTCTTGGTCCCCAGACCTTCTGAGTCCTCATGGTCTTGGATCCTAAGGGTATTTTCTAAAGTTTCTCAGGTGCGGAGAGTATTTAGGCCATAAGGAATGCCCAGGTCTTTGCTCACAGCACACCCACATTGCACCTATGACGATGGTCACCTGTTTTTGCTGTAGGAAGATTTGAGAAGTTCACAGTGAGCTCTTGGAGTTCCTACCCAAGGAGCTACAGACAGAAAACTTACAATATTATCGCTTTCCTGGCCCATTAGTAGGGAGAGAAGCATATGATGGCTCAAAATGGGGCACACAGGTTTCAAGTGCCAACAATCTGACCTGGATGTGCTTTTGGTCTCAGGCACAGTCTCAGGAATCTGGATCTGCTCTTGGCTCTGGCCCATCTCTCACTCTGTTTGCACTGGGTATACTTGGAAAGCATCAAGTACACAGTCCCTACTGAAAGCTGCAGAGGAAAATGCCTCTTCTCATTTTGCCTGAGTGTGTTCACATATGCACAAGGTGCTCACTTATACAAAGTTCCATTCACTCTGCGTGGATATACTCATAACTGCCTGCACTTGTACACACACACACACACACACACACACACACACACAAATACACCCACACATACTCACACATGTACACTTACATGCATCACGTTGCACAAATATACTCACCCATCCACCCACAGTCATGCATACCACATGTACTCATATGAACACATTCACATGTACGCATTCGTGCATATGAACACTTTCACACACAACCATGTTTATATACATCTACCATAATTCCTCACATATAATATATGTAGCATGCTCATATGTACACAGCATATACACATACTTACACGTGTGTACCATTTGGTACCATTGGTACCAAATATATGTACCAACATAATCAGGAAGCCACCTGGGGCGTAGGCTTAAAATCTAAGAACAGCACATACTCCAGCTTCTAAGAAGAGCCTTGGCCAGACACCGGTCCGATCTCTTTGACATACAGCAAGGAAGAAACCAGTCCGGTCTCTAAGCTCCTTCAAAAAGGCCTGTGTGACAATAGAAGGGTCACTGAGGCAAAGGAGTATTGTCTTGGGAGGCAGGATTTTGTGGGACTTGCTGGGTGCATAGCTGGAATGTAGACATGCCAGGGTGAAGGCAGGAGCTTCGGCCTCAGAGCTGGAAAGGACATGGGCATTGGAGTTTGCAGCGTGGATAGACTGTAGGACAGAAGGAGGAAAGCTGTCCAGGCTGTGTCACGTGGTGCAAGGTGACCTTGGTAAATGTGACCTTGGGATGAGCAACGATGGTGAGAATGGTGTGATCAACAGTGTGTTAAGGACACAGTGAGATGGTCCCAGTGACTCTGCTTGAAAGGAACATATACGAGCCTGGTAAGGTCTGAAACTGTCCAATGTGTTTGGTTCAGAAACTCTGAGATTAGTCCCTTTACAGCCCCTGTTTTACAGATGGGTCAGTTGAGGTGCAAGGTGGTGAGTCTCTGAGCAGGTCTTTGCATCTTGAATAACTAACCACATCTACAGAAGTCACTTAGACAACTCAGCTCTGGGTGTTAGAAGGGGACATGGGGCAGGCTAAGGCACTGGGGTTGACAGCAATGACACAGGAGAAGTGGCAGAGATGGAGAAAGGGGGTGGTTGGAAAGGAGGGGAAGTCTCAGGAGGGAAAGACTCAGTCAGAGCAGGGTTGGGTGTGGCATTTGGACAGTTTCAGATGACTTGGTAGACCAGGTCTGGGCTGAGACTGGATGGAGATGAGGATAAATTAGGAGTGGGGCCCAGTGAAAACAAGAGTGTCCAGTTTGAATAGTAGAGAGTTGGGGAATGTAACCAGGTTGAGAGTAGGACTCTGGGAACCACGTGCTGGGAATGATCCTGGCATGAGATGCTTGAGTGAACAGGATTTGGTTCAGAAGACAGCAGACCTGGATGACTGACAGGGGTGACGTAACTGCAGCACTCAGAGAGCATGGGGGCCAGTGGAGGCTGCCCAGTGTCATGAAGGTAAGAATTGGGTCCCGGGTCTCTCGTGGGCCATAATAAGGTGCCAACTGTGCCAAAATTCCACATGCAGTCCCTTGATTCTCAAAGGACAGTCTTATGGGTACATGCATAGGCATGTCAGCATATGAGAAAACATAGGTACAGAAGGGTGGGGATGAGGCCTTGAATTACAGCTATTTAGCCACAGTTTTCAGGCCTGATAGTGAATAAAATGAGCATTAGAAGTATGCTGAGAGGGTATCCAGCCGTGGCAGTGTTCTTCTAAGACTCTGTCTGGAGAACTGTTCCCTCCAAGGTTTCTACCTGTGACTATCCTCCCTCTTGGGACTCCAGCAGTGGCACTGTCCATCCCAGGGTCCTGTCTACAGCACTAGCTCTCCTAGGCTCCTGTCCATGGCACTGCCCTTCCCAGGATCTCATATACGGTCCTCCCCCCTCATGCGTTCTTTATCATGGTCATGTGCCATCCTGGGCTACCAGCTATGGTCCTCTCATAATTTTCAGATACTTTACACAGCCAGCAGTTAAGGACTGTCTCCAAACCTGCTTCTTATGCACTCCTTGGATTTCAACAGCCTAGCTGCTGGAGAGGAATCACCCAACCACCTTCCTAGATACCTCTCAGGTCCTATCAGGCACTGGACAAGGGGCTAACTTTGGAGGTGGTTGTCACAGTGACAGGTCCATCCAGTCTCCTTCTGACTGCCAAGAAAGCAGAGTCTAGAGACACACATCTCTTGGGATCTGTCTAGACACAGGTGACGACAGGTATTCTGTGGAAAAACTTATTCTACAGGTGGTGGATAGACCCCTGGCAAACCCAGTGACTCCTGACCCCTGACTCCTGAGGTCACTCCTTTTCCCTACTGTTCTGCCTCTCTTCCAGTCAGTGCACTGTGGTTCAGGAGACACACTAAAATTTAGTGGCAACCTGGAGTCTCCCTCGAGAAGTTGGTGACATGGTTGTGTGGGAAGAGACCACATAGTGAGGAACCACAACTGCTTACAGAACAGGGGGGACAACCATCAGTGATGGCAGCAGAGCCGATGGAAGTGGTGTGTAGTCATGTGATACAGGGATGTGCATTCCACCCATACCTTAGTGTGCCTGGACTTTAACCAATCTCATGGGTCTCAGGGGACTCGGGAACCAGCAGACCATGAAACAGTTGTCTCAACTTTACGGTGGCTGGTCACTCAGCCACTGCCACCCACTCTCACAGGCATGGGGGAGTGTAATCTCGCAATTAGAAACCCTTTCAGGAGTGGAAGGAGGCTCCAGTGGCTTGCTATGACAAACAGTGACCACCTTCAAAAATCCTCATTAATTCATTTCTCTGGTCAAGTGCCTCCTACTCTGTCTTGGAACAGGGTACAGATATAAGGGGAATGGGAGAAGGACAATGGTGGTGATGGGGGTGGGCTGGGGACAGAGCCACAGAGATATTCTAGAGGTATTTGTGTGTACCACAGTTAGCTGGGAAGTCAGAAAGGAGATGCATGGGGGCTGGCTTAGGCGTAGGGAGAAGATTGTTTAATTATTTAATGGCTGGGCACTCATTTAAGGGCTGTTATATGTATTTTTAAAACAGGAAGCTCAGAGCCCTTTATTGTTGGCCAAGGAGCAGGTCTGAGCTTGACAAAGCTGTCACCTTCTCAGGAAGATGAAGGTGAGCACATGGAATAGCCCAAGTGCATTTTTTTTTTTGAGCTGAAGGAGTGTATAGGTGGGATAGCAGGCAGAGAGCATGTACCCTTCATGTGGCCTATGCAGAAGTACTTCCTTTGAGACAGGCATATGCAGACAGCTGAGCTGGTTTGGATTTATGGTTTCCTTTACAGATGTGCTGTTGGTTTTCCCTTTGGTTCGGATAACAGTAAAAATACACTTGTGGGTCACAGGGACAGTTTCTGAATGGGGAGACCATTTGTGGCATCAGCCTCTACCCAGATTCTGGGCCCTTTTTCACTCTGGCTAGCAGGTTTGCCAACTGGTCCACACCTAAGGTGGTGGCTTGAGACAGTCACATAGAATTGAAGGGGAAGCCAGCTGGATTAGGGCCCTGGAGGGCTGCTCCCCAGCCAGCTTTCCTCAGACCCCTTCATCTGCTCCTCACCATTAGGCTTCCATCGGTTTCTGCATCCGAAGACCCCACACGATCCTTCCTACCCCGCACTCCCTCACACCTACCTCTCCATGGTAGCCCATATACGTTACCATGCCACTCTCTAGGCTTCTCATTGACACACCGACAGGAAATTATTACACGTCATTACATCGCTTCAAACACAATTTCCCCAGCCGTTCAAATCGCTCTCAGCCAGAGTGCAGGGAAATGGGAGCTGTCAGCTCCACTTAAGTACCCCTCTCACACTTTCTTCTGGACAATGGACAATTTAAGTTTTCTCCTTCCAGGGGAAAAATGTTGGAAATATGTAAAACTAGTTTAGCGGGTAATGCCAAGTGGGAAGGAAAATAACCCCTGCTAGCTTCTTTGCCGTTGCTTGCTACGTCTAACTGCTTTAACAATCTGTGCCCCAGGCCCTCTAAACCTCCCTCTACACATGCTTTCTGAAAGAACATGTGTTGAAGTGTCTAGGAGGGCTTCTCCAGTTCTGGAAGGCATTGGCCGTCCTCGGTGGTCTGTGCTGCCCAGCGGAGGCAAACAAGTGGACGCCAAACCTCCAGACCCGTCAGCCTTATTTCTCATCATTCACCAGCAGCAGCCTCCATTTTTTCCCCTAGCTGCCACTGTGCCTGTGTGACTCTATCATATATCCATTTGTCTTGGGGTCTTGTCTGAAATAATTTGAACTGCCAAATCCCGAAATGAATAGGTTTTGTTAACACAAAAGGCTAAGGAACTGGTTGGAAATTTTAAAGAGCTCTCTGGCCCTAGCCTTAACCGATCATATTGTTTGGCTCCCGGGCTTTCTTCTGTCACCGCGCTTCTGCCTCAGTGGGTGCAGCATGATGGATGGCCAGGCTGCTGGAGGCGGAGAGAAAGAGCGCTGGCTGGGTCTGGGAATTCGCTAAGTACTCTTGGGCGCTTCAACCTCATCATTGCGCACGGTGAGCCGGCCTCTGTGATTTATAAACTGGGGCGGTGATTAATGATCTTTTAAGTGGACAAGCCAGGGCAGAGCCTCACAAACAGGGCCACTCAGACATGACTACCACTTGTAGCTGAAGAATAACAGCCTTTGCTAGTGGATAATTGAGGCAGATCCGAGGAGCCCCCATCCATCAGTTCCAGAATCCTACTTTTGACACTGGTCTCCTGGCCAGGACTCGTGGACAGTGTCCTAAGCAAGTAGAGAGGAAGGGTATGTATGGGGAGGCAGTGCTGTTGACTGCAAAACCAGGGCCACTTGGGAGGCATGTTCAGAGCAGAGCACTGTGAGGGCCTCTGTCTTGCGCTCGAGTTCCCATCAATGGGCATGCCAGTCTGGGCAATGTGCCAGGGCTTGCTTTTGCTTTTCCAACTCCTGGGCTACTTTGAGAACTCTCCCGTGTAGGGATCCCTCTTGACTCCTGGGTGGTAAATGTAGGCACCCACAGACAGGACTGGACTCAAGACCCTCTGTGCTTGGTCCAGTTTCTTCCAGTCCCTCTCCCCAAATATCTCCTCCTCAAGACACCTCTCAGGAAACTACAGCTACAGTGATGGGCAGCTCTGGTGATTCGCTCTGCCCAGTGGTTACAGTTTTGTCAAGTTAATGGTTATAATTGGAGCTGGTGTTTCTACAGCAGTATAAATAAATGCAGGCACTGCAGCGCTTCGGCTGCAGGTGAGTGGGGAGCAATCAATATCAGAAACCTGACTTCTGCCAGGAAAGGAGGTCTCGCAACTCCCCAGAGGGAGATGCCAAAACCATTGCAATCTATCCTGAGCCCCAGGGAGAAGGCACAGTGCTTCTGAGGGGTGGGGGCAGGAGACCTCTCAGGTGGGCTTTGTGGATCAGTTAAGAGTGCCTGCAAGAGAAGGAAGCCTTGTGTAACATTGTTGCCTCTTCAGAGTAAGCATAGCGTGACTTTTGTAGAAAGTGAGCTGGTGACACCCTTTCTTTCTTTCTTTCTTTCTTTCTTTCTTTCTTTCTTTCTTTCT
>NW_021605262.1:4239772-4284432 GCF_004785775.1 Grammomys surdaster | reverse complement strand
TCCTCCTCCTCCTCCTCCTCCTCCTCCTCCTCCTTCTCCTTCTTCTTTTACATCGGTCTATATTCATTGTTCCTCTTAAAGTGATTCTGGAGGGCATTTTCTTATCAAGTACTTTTGACTGGTTCACATGATGTCTCAACTACCCCTAGAAAGTTTCACTTTCACTTTCATGGAATACATACACATGCTAAGGAATCTTGCCTTGCTCTGTAGCAGGATGGAGAAGCTGGGAAAAGAGAAGTGTGCATTGTCTACACGCTGGTCTTTACTGCAGAAGTTCCTGCTTTTGAAGAATCTAAACCTTTGTGTTTCACGTCTTATTTTCAGGCCAGCCACTTTGTTGATTTCAGCTTCTTTCTACTGAGGAAGCAATAGACAAGGTGAGAGGCTCAGCACTCAAAGGCATCTTCTTAAAACCATGGGTCATGACTCTATCGGGAAACGCATACAACTGAGTATGAGGGCCATGGAAATTTGGCAACAGTAAATGGTTTCTGAACATGCAGAGACTAAAAACTTAATTAAAAGTCCAATGTGTAGGGATTCCATGGTGCCCCTGGCTGTGGTGCATGACAGGATTCCACTGCAGCCTTGGTTTTGAAACATACAACAAACATGCTTTGAGTGCTGCATGTTATGACACTACAGAATGAGAAACATGGTTGCCTGAAACACTTCAGCTCAGATTCTTGAGGAGTGTATACAGTAAACTGCAGGGATGTTTACTTGTTTTCTGAGTTTATAAAAATGGAAATTTAATTATAGAAAACAAAGATATTTAGTACTTTTCCATACTCATTTCTTCTTCAACATATAAGTATCAAGTTAGTATATCCCCGTATTATATTTTGAAAGCATAGGTGTCCTATGTATTCTGTCTCCTTAGAGACAGACTTTCAACCCAGATAGCACTGGCCATGGATGATCTCGAAGGTTGTCCAGCGAGAAACCTTTGTTTATATAGTGTTTACTTCCCTAAAGCTTGATGATTAGCCATCTGGGGTTTGTTCTGCTGGCTCAGTTTTCACTAAGCCTCCTTCAATCCACTTTTAAAGCTGTAATATGTCACAGTGGATTACAGGCAAATGTACAGTATGTGGCCAGGGTGATGGAGGGTCTCAGTGTGTCTTTCTAAGGGAAAAAGCAGATATCTAGTAATAATAGCGGGATGTAAAATAGATTAAAAATGAGACACCCTGGATTAGCAAAGGGCCATAGAATACATTGAGTTTCCCCCAGTATCCATAAGTCCAATACACTTGAATCTCTTCCAGGCTACTTCTGACTGTCAGAGTTACACTCTTTCTGGGTACCCAGAGGAAAAAGAAAACAGACAGGCCTGGAGAACAAAGACCTCATTTATTACCAGTGTCTCACTGAATAAAGTGGTTTGTGGTAGTTGCCTTTGGGGGTGGGGCTTCTTTTGGAGAAAAGGCAGCACGTGTGTGGCTTCTATATCTGCAGCAGACGACGACACTGGCCTGCAGAAGCCGCCAAAGCGTCTTTGCAAAGTTTATTTTGCTATGGGTTGTTTCTTCTTCAAGCAGTTGTAGTATCGATTTCTCCCAGAGGATTAATTATCAGAGGCAGTCTCAGGCTTCACTGAGATGGGCGGAAGGAGAAATGATGTTTTCATTTCCACGAAGCCTGCTAGCCTTTGTGCAGGCTTTCTCAGGAGCCCAAGGATCAAGACCCTGCCAGGGAAGGGCTGTCAGGAGTACCATCCATCTGCTCTGCGGTCGTCTGGACTGGCTCAGGATCTGCAGACAGGTTCTCTTGCAGTTCTCTGCCTGTGTTTGTAGAAGGAGCCTTCAGTGCCAGGGGTTTGGGGGTGGGTCGGTGATCATGGACTGGTACAGAAGTGGATGTCTGGGTTATTAATGTTCTGGTGCTGAAAAGAGAGAAGAAATTTTAGACTTTACAGGAAAACTCACTCCTACGACATACATCTCTATAGGGCTAGGTGGAGGAGTTGCTTGGTGAACCAGAGCTGCAGAATGTTCTAGAGAGATGCTTCTGTGGATTCTAAGACTTTAGTGATAGGAGGGGCCAGGAAAGATGAAAGCTGATTTTGTGATTGATCTTGACACTTGCTCCTATGGAGATGTGCAAAGGAGAGCATCGAGACATCAGCATCAGCATCATGATCAGAATCAGCATCAGCATCAGCATCAACATCAGCATCAGGATTAGGATCAGCATGCATGAGCATCAGCATCTCAAAATGTTTTTATCGCCTCATCCCTGGATCACCTCTGGGAAGAAGGTACAGCAGGTGATAATTTATGTACTGTGTTTACTGCCTAAATCTGCTGTGGTTTTGGGAGACACTGTTTTTCAGCCAAAGCCAGGGTACCCCTGGAACTCCAAGAGATCCGAGGCCTGTTAGCAAATGGCATCGCCTACAGAGACCTAAGTAAACTCTCACAGTTCTTCATTGGCTTATTATCTTTTTAGTGGTTTCTCCAGATAGTGTAAATGTGATAAGGTGACAAAAAGTATTATCAGGGATCAAAGTAGAAAATGTTGAAACCTTGTGTCTGAGTCTTCTAATTGCTAGTCATGGTGTTCTATCACAGCAAAAGAAGTCACTAACACAGAGGATCATTTGTCTCTGGCGGGGATGGTCTGATGTGTTTCTAAGTCACACCCAGGATTTCCATAACTGTAATCTCTGTGGTTTGCAAGGTATGCATCCTGTGATTTATATAGAGATTTCTTTCAGATGCCTGACCCTGACTGTGAATGGCGTGTGCATTAAGCTGGTGGTGGTTTTTTTTTTTCACTCTTTTCTTTTCTGTTCCTTAACGCTTTGTGTTTTGAGGCAGGGTCTTGTTAAGTTGGATAGGATGACCTTGAACTTGCAGTCTTCCCAACTCAGCCTTTTAAGTAGCAGATCTGTATCTTTGTGTGACAGGTCCCGTTAGCTAGGAAGAAGGTGGTGGCACTGCACCTGAGCATCCTGGACACCAAGGCAAAAGGACAAAGTAGATATTTCACAACATTCACTGGGAAACATTGAACGTCACGTTTCCTTCTGGTAGGGACTTGAAGTGACAACCAAAGAACTGGACACAGTTGACTGACAATACACTTACCTGAGTTCTTACTGGAAATTGTGGCTGCTTTGGTAGTTGCCATGGGTGCATGCCACAGCTGGGCTGCTCCTGAACAGCTGTCAGTCTGAACTTTTCATGCTCTCCATTTTTTTGGCCAGCAGGACTTTTGACCCACCTGGCATACCCCTGCAGATAGACATTGTTGGCCACCTGCCTGTTGTGGTACTGTGATGTTCTTCTCTGGGGTCTGACTCTCCCACGTGTGCTCATAGTAGGTGGTTTTGGCTACACTGGGACCCTGTCATTTCATCTTAATTACTTCTCCTCAGAGAGAGCACCCTGTCTTCTGTGTTAGTTACCTTTCTATTGCTGTGATAAAACACCATGGCTTATGGAACAAATTGTTTATTTGGGTTATAGTTCCAGAGGGTATGGTCCAGTATGGTGAGGAAGAATGGCAGCACGCAGTAGGTATTTGTGGAAGCCAAAGCAGGAAGCTGAGAGCACTTATCTTGAAAGGAGAACATGGAGCAGGAGTGTAAACAGGAAGTACAGTGAGACGGTAAAACGCCAAAGCCCGCTCCTGGTGATATACTTTCTCTGGCAATGCTTCACCACTTCCCTACACAGCACCACTAACTAAGAACTAAATGTTCAGATATCTGAGACTATGGGAGATATTCCCAGTCAAACTACCACGCAGTCAGAATTATGTTGGAGCTGGTGTACAGAGGAAATCATGTACTTAAGGCCAAAGGAGCCCAACTGAGAGTGATTCGACCAGGTTGAGGTCTTGTCCTTATGCTGGCTGCATGACACACAGCTTGGTGCCTGAAAAGACCCCTGGGAATTAATCTGTGAAATATGCACTGTGGCTTTCTCTTCCAGGAGTGATGGTGATCTAGGGTTCGTCAAGAGTCAAATGTCATCCTCTGAATGGTAAGCTCATGTCCTCCCTCGGGAATGAGTGAATATCACCCTAGGTCATAGGGTCTTCATGAACAAGCTAAAGACAGAGACAGAGATCACTTCTGGCTCTCTACAGGGCTTGTGTCCAGACAAGGGTCTCTGAGAATCTGAGAAGAACACGGAGTGACGTGGAATCTGGAGCAGAGGCTGAGTGAGGGCCTCCTGGCCAGGAGTCTCTGAAGCTGTCAGAACTGGAAGAGTAGGAAGGATCCTCCCAGGATATTTGGAAGAAGACAGACCTGTCACCTGGGCTCCAGAGCATCCACAAAGAAATTCTCTTGTTTTATGCCATCACTCGGTATGAATTTTGTAGATGGCATGTACTGGCTGGTTTGTGTGTCAGCTTGACACAAGCTGGAGTTATCACAAAGAAAGGAGCCTTCCTTGAGGAAATGCCTCCATGAGTCCAGCTGTAAGGCATTTTCTCAATTAGTAATTTAGAGGGGAGGGCCTGGACCATTGTGGGTGGTATCATCCCTGGGCTGGTAGTCTTGGCTTCTACAAGAAAGCAAGCTGAACAAGGCAGGGGAAGCAATTCAATAAGCAGTACCCTTCCATGGCCTCTGCATCAGCTCCTACCTTGAAATTCCTGCCCTGTGTGAATTTCTGTCCTGACTTCCTTTGGTGTGAACAACAATGTGAAAATGTAAGCTGAATAAACCCTTTCCTCCTCAACTTGCTTCTTGGTCACAATGTTTTGTGAAAGGAATAGAAACCCTGGCTAAAACATGACACAAACATCACACACTGCTCAAGGAAGGGGTTTGAGAATCAAGAACAAAAGAAGAGAGGGCATTTCCGTATTGAGCAATAGTTGGTCAGACAGCCATGAGAACCTAGCCTAGAGGTACATGGGGCTCTGTGCAACAGACTGGGCCTCTGATTCTGAGCTTCTTTGGAAAGGTCATCACTTCTCTATAATCTGGTTCCAAACTGCAACAGGGTTAATGGCCATGTCTGCCTCATAGCTAAGTGAATATGTTAAAGATTAAATAACCTGCACAGGTCAAAACGCTGATGGTGTGGGTGCTGCTCCTAGTAATTTTGCCACATGGTTCAAATCACTTTGTACACAGTCCTTGTGCCCAGACAAATGTCTGTGAGAGAGGCTGAAGAGAAGACACACTCCTGGAGGGTTGTGCAGACCCCATGATGATGCTCAGGTTGAAGGAAGTAGTAAGGGACCATTTTGTGCAGTAGGAAAGCCATCCTGTCTTAGTGGGGTTGCTTCCTGGATATTTTTAAGAAGCAATGGGTCCTAGTGAAATCTCACTGGGATCTATCTTTGTGGTTTTCAAGTAATTTTATGGGGTTTGAATCTTGCCATTTTCATCCTGAGAACTCAGTATGGAAGCTGCCACTGTTACTTGTGAAAAACCAATTACATCATGACCAAGTGCTAAGTGTGGCAGTTGAAGTGGGTGCAGCTTCTGGTGTGTACAGAGAGAGACAGAGAGAGACCCACCAGGCTCCACCTGATCAGAAACAAGGAGGACTGGTTTCTGAGGACACTACTCATGGATGGTGGGCATGGGAAACATAAAAATACTTCTGAAACTTTTGTAACCAAGGACTGAAAACTTCCAACTTCCTAGATGAAGCTTTATGTCCTGAGGTCTATGTGAAGACTAATAGATGAGAGGGGTCTACCTGCAGCTCTTCCCACCTGCTGCCACTCCTACCCGCTGTTGCCACTCCCACCTGCTGCTGCCACTCCCACCTGTTGTTGCCACTCCCATCTCCTGTTGCCACTCCCATCTTTTGTTGCCACTCCTACCTGCTGTTGCCACTCCCACCACCTGCCACTCCCACTTGCTGTTGCCACTCCCACCTGCTGCTGCCAAGCATCAAGGGAAGTGGAAACTGCCAGTGTCAGCACTTCTGTATCCATGATTTTGATTTGGGTAAAACAAATGGTCAGCTAGCTGATGGGGAACTGTATTTTCCAACCCATAGGAGGATTTCTGAATGCACATGTGAGCCATAGGGCAGAAGAACCTCCACTGTCTTGTTGAGTAGACGTGATAGGAGCAGACATGCTGGGCTCACTCTGAACTCCTGTGTGCTTGTTCTTAAGGTAGACAGTGCTGGATAGTTTTCAATCAGAAATGCTCATTCTTTTAGGAAAATTCATTTGTTGGCAACATTACGGTTCTTAGGCTTGTAAGATTTAGTTTGCTACTTCGCAAGATTAGATTTGCCACAGCCCGTCTATATTTAGAGAAGGGAGGAGATGTCAGGGGCATCCCTGCTTACACACTGAAGGCCTAAAATCAGCCATAGGCCTAAAATCAGCAATAGGCCTGTCATACATATATACTAACACCAAGTCTTGGGTCTCTGTGGATAAACACTGAAACAGATGGCTATAAGCTATTGTAAAAAGGCAGTTTTTGTGACAATTTACCAGCCTGAGTAGTCATAGACCTTGCAAATAGGTAGCCTTGGCAGATATTACCAACTTAGATAAGGACAAGTGGATCATAGACAGAGTCATAGTGACCTATCCCCTGAACCCTCACCCATCCAATACTCTGTTCTGAAAAATATCTGTATTCCCCCTGGACACCCACACTCTAGTGTCATCCCCTTCCCCATGCTCTGCCTTTTTGCGTTTATAACCCCTGTGTGAATGAGTATCAATTAAAATTTGAAAAAAATTATACACACACACACACACACATATAAAGTTAAAAAAAAGATTTAGTTTGCTAAATGCCTAGAAACCTTTTTCATCAGTGTCCTCAAAAGATATTAGCTAGAATTATTTTTTTTTTTTTTTTGGTTTTTCGAGACAAAGTTTCACTGTAATGCTGGTTGCATTGAATTATCAAATATTACCTGTTCTTCATCCTTTTGTATAATTATTACTGATAATTATTACTTTTTCATTGTTTGGAGAAATATGGCAGTGAACTTGCTTCTTTGGTAGATAGAAAGCTATTTATACTACCTATTTATTTTTTGTAAGATCTATTTATGTTTCTTTAACACACATACACATATATGCACACATGTACACACACATGTGCATGCACACACACATATATCACACCCACAAGCACATGCACACACATGTCCCCCACATGCACGCATGCATGTGCAAATGCACATGCACACAAACACACACAAATTATGTTGTTAAATTTAAGGGCATAGAGTTAGCTATTGTACTATTTTTCTTTCAAATATCTATAGACCCTACAGTGAGTTCTCCTTCCTGATGTCAATAATTTGTGGTCACTACTCTCCCAGGTCAACATAGTTTCTGGATCATCAGTTTTATTGATAAATCCTAAGAACCAGAATTTGGTTCTAAATCGAGTTAGCCTCGATTTTCTTCATTACTTTTCTCTCATGCCATTAATTCATGTGACCTTTACCTTTTATTCTTATAGATTGAAGTTGCTATTTTTCTAAGTTGTAATTAAATACAGGAAGTTAATAGTTTGAGATTTCTTCTCTACTGTAGACATTTTAGCATTGCAAAGGATTGATAAGACTCCTCGTCCCACTAAAGCAGCAGCCCTGCAGATTGGATATGTTGCCCTCATCCCCATTAAAGCTAAAACGTTTTCTTAAATTTCAATTTTGATTTGTGATTTTATTTTTTATTATATTCTTTACCATTTAAAATAATTTACAAATTTAAATATATTTTGGTGATTCTTTCCCTCCCCCAAGTCCTTCCAGATTCTTCCCCTCCACCCAACTTTAAGTTCCTTCTCAGATAAACAGACAAAACTCCAACACATTAAAAATCCCCCAAACCAAGAAAACAAAATAAAATAACATTAGAAAATTTAAAAAAATAAAAATAAAAAAAGCAAAAACAAAAACAACCTATGAAACTTTAGGCAAATAAAAGTAGACAAAAGCACATGTTCAGGAGTAGCTGAACAACATGAGGCTGCCTTGGAGTGGCTTGTATACTTGGTGTCACTCGCTGGAGACAACTGAATTTCCTTCTTCTAGCAGGTATACATATGGTTCAGTTGTAAGCCTTCACCCTAGTAGCTAGGTTTTCATTCATTCATTCAGCCATCCATTCATTCATTTAAAAAATATACACAATAACATATAAGGTAAAACAAAACCATCACGACGAAGTTGAACAAGACAAACAGGAGAAGAATGAGCCGAAGAGAAGGCATCAAAATCAGAGACCACTTGTTCCCACTCTGGGGGATTCCATGACACTAGAAGCTATAATATAAGCAGAGAGGACCTGATATAGACTTGTGCGGGACCTGGGCATGCTCTGTGTGTTCATAGGAACCTTACTTGGTTGTTTCAGGGGACTTGTTGGTTTTTTTGTTTTTGTTTTTGTTTTGTTCTCTGTGTGTGTTATGTGTGTCCCTGTCCTTCATCCCTTCTTGCTTTTATATTCTTTCCACTTCCTCTTTTTTGGGGTTCCCTGGGGGTAGGGTTGTTGGAGACATTCCATTTAGGACTGAATGTTCCATGGTCTCTCACTCTCTGATGTCTGACTATGGGTCTCTCTATATTTATTTCTGACTGCAGCAGGAGGAAGCTTCTCTGATGATGGCTGAATAAGGCACTGATCTATGAGTGTAGTTGAATTACATTTATTCATCTTAAAACAGTTCTTAAAACAGTACTTCTTAGAAATATTTTATTTATTGTACAAATATGTAGGTATTTTCTGGAGTTTTTTTCTATTGCTGATTTCTGTTTTAATTCTGTTGAGGTTGAAGAACATCTGTGCAATGCGTGTGACTCGAATTCTTTCAGCTTTATTAAGGCTTGTCTCATAGTTCAGAGTATAACACATCTTTCTGTTCCTAGTTTAGACCTGAGGTGTCCATATTTGGAAGGTTTGATCCTGCCCTTGTGGTCTTACTGAAGGTGGTACAGTCTTCAGGAAGTAGGGCTTAGCGGAAGGAAGTTAAGCTACTGGGTCAAGCCTTGAAGGAGGTAGTGGAATCCTGGCTTCTTCCTTTCCTCTCCATTCCTTCCTGTTTATCTATCTGTCTATCTATCTATCTATCTATCTATCTATCTATCTATCTATCTATCTATCATCCATCCATCTCTGCCTCGCCCTCTGTCTCTTCCTCATTCCTAGTCACAAACTGTGGGCTAAGGCCCTATAAACCACAAGCAGCAATAGCCGTATAACCCTATCCTTTAAGTAGGTTGTCTCATGTGTTTTTTACCACTGTGATGGGAAGCTAACATGTTTAGTACCTCTCAGTGCATCTTTGAAACAAATAGTTCTGCTGCATTTGAAACAGCAGCTACAAAGTACTAGAAACATGGGTCTTACCATATGGCTTGGGGTCTTCCCTGAAAGTATATGATTCAGCTCAGAAGTTCACAGCCAGTTCAGCTACTTTGTATTCTTACTGAGTTTTTGCCTGCTTGCTTGATAAGTTACTGGTGAAAAAGTGTTGACATCTGTAATATGACTAAGCATTTTTCTAAAATCAGTTTTTGCTGTGTGAATTTTGAATTCTATTATTACTTGCATATATGTTCTTGGTGGATATTGTGCTCTGTTATTATGAAGTGATTATTCTTTATCCCCCAAAGCATTCTTTGCTCCAAAACGTCCTTTCTCTGGAATTACCTTCACTAAATTTTTTGTTCATTTTTTAGCATGACAACCTCCATATCTGTTCTTCAGATTTAAAGTGGGCATTTGCTGCAGGATACCTCAGTCAAACTTTTTAAGTTCTTAATCTGCCTCTAATTGAGAAAATTTGGACCATTTAACTATTGATTTAGTTAGTGTCTCTCTGCCTCTCTCTTCCTCTCTTTCCCTCCCTCCCCCACCTCCAAGTGTTATGTAGCCCAACTGGCATCAAACTTGCTTTGTAATTGAGCATGACCTTGCCCTTGTCACTTTCCTGCCTCTACCTCTCTAGTGCTGTGCTTACAGATGAGTCACACATCCGGTTTATACAGGCTTCATGCCTGCTACTTCCCTCTCATCTGTTCCATTTATTAACGTATCCTCCTTTATCTATGATACTATTTTGTATTTTGTGGCTTGTCAGCTGTAGATTGTTATAGTGATTACTTCGAATCAGAATCTAAATATTGAAATTATTATTGACAGTCTTCAAGTCTCCTTCTCTGGGAACGTGAGTCTGTGCTTCTTTGTGATGTTGTTTTGAACTATATTTTAAGCATAGATCTTTCAAAGCACTACTAGGACTTTTCTTCAAATAGTATATTAAGAATATATTGTGGGCAAGAATATAAGTGGCCATTTGCTGCAGAATACCTCAGTCAAACTTTTTAAGTTCTTAATCTGCCTCAAATTGAGAAAATTTAGCAGAAAAGTGTCATTTACCTTTGTAGTGCTCCTTTTTCTTTTCTAAATGAGTTCCTGTATATTATCTTAGATGCTATTAGGTGACCAAGGAGATAAATATAGTATGTTCATAATGGAGTATTAGTTGGCCATAAAAAGTGGAATCTTGTAATTGTCAGTGCTGGAGATATCATCAAGTGAAGTAAGCCATAGTCAAAGAGATAGCTATGTTCTCTTTTGTGGGTTGAAGGTATTGGAGGGAGGAGCTGAAAGTGAAAGAAGAGGGGCAGAGAAAGCATAAGAAAGGATGAGAGTGAGGACCAGCACCCAAGGACACAGGAACCAGGACCATGAAGCCTGCTACATTGTACAATTGGGACATGATGAAGACTGTTACAATGTACAGTTGGGACGTGATGAAGTCTGTTACAGTGTACAATTGGGAGTCACTCTAATCAGAAGAGTTCCTTTCTATGGGCTCTAGTGAATGCCTGGCTACAGATGGTTTCAGTCCTTGATTGAATCAAGTGTTTTTATTTGACCTTCTCCTTTGAAATGTATTTTTGCAGAGTATAGTGTTTGTTTGTTGTTTTAATTTCAGTGATTTAAAGTGACATTTCACTGTTATCTGTTTTTGTTTTTAGTGAGACATTTGCTTATATTTTCTGCACATTCATAGCATATAGCTCCCTTTTGACTAATTTTAAGATTATTTTTATCACAGGCTTAACGCAGTTTGATTACAAACATCTCCTGCATTGTTTTCCCCTATGTTTCTTTCTTTACTGTTGTTTTTCTTTTTTTCCCTGACTTTGCCCTCCCTCTCTCCCATCTTCCACATTTTACTTTCCTGCCCCTCTCCATGCCTCTTTTTTTCCCTCATATTCTCGCTCTTATTCTCTTACTTTCTACTCCTCCCCCTTATTTCTCTCTCTCTTAAATAGGAAGTTATGGGGCTTTGGAGGCTATTGAATTATAATTTTCATAAGATTTGGAAGCTTCCAGGCCACCTCTTCAAATATCTTTTTTTCTTCATGATACAAACCCTCCCACCAGCTATGTGATGCAGCTCAGGAATTCCTACAGCTCAGTTTCCCTCCTGTATTCTGGCTTAGACAGGATCTTTTTTTTTAAAAAAAAAGATTATATATATATATATATCCTTTATTTATTTATTTATTTATTTATTTATTTATTTATTTATTCATGCATGCATCCATTCATTTATTCACTTTACATCCCAATTGTAGTTCCCCTCTCCCCCCAGTCCTCCTAAAAGGGCCCCTACCCTCACCTTTCCTCCCCTTCACCTCTGAGTACCAACCCACCCTGGCATCTCAAGTCACTGCAGGACTAGATATATCCTCCCACCCTGAGGAGCAGGCAAGTTAGGGAAATAGGATTCACAGGCAGGCAACTGAGTCAGAGACAGCCTCCTGCTTCAGTTGTTTGGGGGAACCCTCATGAAGAACAAGCTGCCCATCTGATACATTTGTGCAGGGGCTTAGGTCTAGCCTCTGAATGTTCCTTGGGTTCTTGTTTCAGTCTCTGGGAGCCTCCAAGGATCCAGGTTAGTTGTCTCTATTGGTCTTCTGGTGGAGTCCCTATTACCTCCAGGTTCCTCAGTTTTTTCTCCAGCTCTTCCACACTTCTCAAGCTCTGTACAATGTTTGGCTATGGGTCTCTACATCTATTTCAGTCAGCTGATGGGTGGAGCCTCTCAGAGGACAGTTATGCTAGGCTCTTGTCTATGAATCCAGGCTGACAGATACAAACATAGACTGAAAGTCCAAGGTAGTTGAAGGAGAAAGGCAGGCCAAGATTGTGTCCATATAGATCTTCTGAGGACAGCTCAGCACATCTTGCCTGACCCCCAAATTGGCTGGAGTTACTACTGTATTCATTTATGTCCATCTCACACAGGGAACCTGGGTATCCAGACCAGCAGTGACAAATATAACTGTCAACAGTGTCTTCACATGTTGCAACATTATGACAAGGATTTGACCAACAAAGAGGCATCAAGGTCTCACAGTGTGTCCCTGTGAATCCACTATCCATGCAGACACAGTTGTAATGGACATGGAGCCTAAAGTGACCACCTTCTGTAACCAGGTAGGACTCCTAGTGGAGGGATAAGGTCACCAACCCACCCATAAAACCTTCAACCCCAAATTTGTCTTGTCTACAAGAAGTGCAGGGACAAAGATGGAACATAGACTGAGGGAAGGGCCAACCAATGATTGGCCCAACTTGAGATTCACCCCACAGGCAGAACCAATCTCTGACAATATTAGTGATCCTCTGCTATGCTTGCAGACAGGAGCCTAGCATAACTGTCCTCTGAGAGGCTCCACTCAGCAGCTGACTAAAATAGATGTAGAGACCCACAGCCAAACATAAGATGGAGCTTATGAAATCTTGTGGAAGAGTTGGGGGAAGAATTGAGGAATCGAGACCACAAGATCAGCAAAGTCAACTAACCTGGACACTTGAGGCCTCACAGAGACTGAACCAGTATCTGTTTCTTGATCTCTCAAGTTCTACCTTTAACTCATGCAATCTCTAAACCTCTGTTCCCTCTTTGACTATGTTCTTCGCTTCTAGAATTACCCATACATTTGACTGATGTCCATTTTAATATCTCCCACCTCTCTTCCTGGAACCAGAGAGTTCCAAAGGAATAAAGTAGAATGTTCATGTCATCAATAGTCTAGAATTTCTGAGAAAGAAATATGAAAATAAGTAAATTGAACAAAGAAAAGTGGTTGCCTAGGGTTGTACCAAACATCTGCACTGGCATTAGACATTAAATCCTGTTCTCTTGTGGTTTGGTTCTATAGACCGCCTGCAGAATCATCTGAGATTGATGCTCCTGCTCATCTCCTGGCAGGAGACTGGCAGTGGACAAGCATGGAGGGATGAGCAGATGGTCTCGTTGACAGAGTTCATCCTGTAGGAGATGGAGAAGTAGCACAGTCAGTAGGTGTGTCAAGAAGAGGCTGTGTTCTGGGAGCTGAGGACTCTGAGTGGCATGACAGTTTATGTCTAACCTTTGCCTGTTTATGTTACCTGTTTCATGTTCAATACTGTGATGGTTTGAATAGGAATGGCCTCCATAAACTCATGTGTTTAAATGCTTGGCCCATAGGGAGTGGCACTATTAGAAGGTGTGGCCTTGTTGGAGTAGGTGTGGCCCTGATGACACTGGAAGTGTGTCACTGTGGAAGCAGGCTTTGAGGTCTCATGTGCTCCAGCTAGGCCTAGTGTACCAATCTCCTTTTGCTGCCTATAGATCAAGATATAGAGCTCTCATTTCCTTCTCCAGTACTATGTCTGCCTGGACGATGCCATGCTCCTTCCTTGATGATAATGGACTGAATCTCTGAACCTGTAAGCAAGCCCCAATTAAATGTTGTCCTTATTAAGAGTTGCCTTGGTCACGGTGTCTGTTCACAGCAGTAAAACCCTAACTAAGTCATCAACATTGACAACATAATGTTTACCATGTCTTACCATCACCAGTACCGTTTTCAACATCAGTTTTGAGCTGCGTGCCCCAGTTACTGTTCTGGTCAGTGTAAACTGCATATAAAATAAGATTTACCTTTTATAGTATCTGTTAGACAAGCATTAGGATTTCAGGCTTACTCAGAGAGAGTCAATTAGCAAATGCTTGGTACATATAATTTGACACACAAGCCTATTTGTATGTTAGAATCACTGTAGCAGTTCTGACCCACCCCCATCTTGAGATAAAATTGGTGTGGAGCTGTGACTACTAAGCCAGTGTCCCAGCTAGTTTCTCTCCTGGTCAGCCTACTTGCTGTGTTTGAACAGTCCATACACAAAATATTTTTGCACAATAATAAAATGTTCAATTTCTGGGACCTGATCTTTTTCCTACTACTTTTAAACCCAACGCGAGTATAGGTGACAATCAAGGAATGTTTGTATTTTACATATTTCTCGTTTTCCTCCCCAGACGCTAGCCCTTATTCAGAAGTGATGATATTCAATATGCCACAGAAGTGATGATATGCAATGGCCCACACTACAGATTAGAATGGGATAGGTTAGGATACAAATATCCAAACTTAGTTTCTATGTTCTTAGGACTACACTATAATATTATTTTTCCTAGTAAATCAAGGATTTTTTTAGTATAATATACAAAATAAGTAGCTGTAGCACTTGAGGTTTTTTGTTTGTTTGTTTACAGATTAGTCTGTCTTAGCCTCTTCTCCCGTGAGTCATACACTTTGTGTCCAGCACTCCCCCACCCCTGCTTCACAGAAGACATCCTTCTCTGGTGAGATTCCAAAGATGGAGTTACAAATGGCCAGCCTTATCTACCATGGCCTCTTAGCTGGAGGATGAGGCTTCTGTTTACTCATCTGGGTGTGGACAGGACCCATACATAGTTCATACTTAAGCAGAACCCCAGAGAACTACCTCATTCCAGAAGCTACTGATACCAACAGAATTTTTCACTGATCTTAAAAAGGTCAATTTTTACCTTCAAGTGGAAACACACACACACACACACACACACACACACACACACACACACACACAAGCCCAGGATAGCTAAAATAATCCTGAATAATAAAAGAACTGCTGGAAGTATCACCATCGCTGACATTAAATTGTACTTCAGAGCTATAGTAGTAAAAACAGTATGTTATTAGCACAAAATTGACCAGTGGAATCAAATTAAAGACTGGGACAAAAATTCACAAACCCATGGACACCTGATCCTTTAATAAAGAAGCAAGAAATACACATTACACAAAAGACACCATCTTCAATAAATGGTGCTGGTAAAACTGGATGGCTTTGTGTAAAAGAATCCAAACATATCCATACTTATTACTCTACACAAAATTCAGCTTCAAATGTATCAAAGACCTCAACATAAAACCAGGTCCACTGAACCTGATAGAAAAGAAAGCAGTGAATAGCCTTGAACTTGTTGACACAAGAAAAGCCTTTCTGAACAGAACATCATTAAAGCAGGCACTAAGTTCAACAATTAATAAATGGGACCTCATGAAACCAAAAAGCTTCTGTAAGGCAAAGGACACTGCCAATCAGACAAAGCAGCAGCCTGCAGAATAAGAAAAGTTGTTTTTTTTTGTTTTTGTTTTTTTTCCAACTCCACATCGAATAGAGGGCTAATATCCAAAATATAATAAGAACTCAAGAAGCCAGATAATAAGAAGACAAATATCCCAGTTTAAAATGGGGCACAGATCTAAACAGAGAATTCTCAAAAGATGAAACTCAAATGGCTGAGATACACTTAATGTCCAAGACTCTCAGCCATCAGAAACTGCAAATCAAAACTACTTTGAGATTCCATCTTATCTCTCTCAGAATGATTAAGGTCAATATAACACAAGAGATAGCTCAAGCTGGTGAAGATACAGAGCAAAGAGAATTTATCCATTACAAACTGGCACAACCACTATGGGAATCAGTGTGACAGCTCCGCAGGAAGAGGGGGATGGATACACCTCAAGATCTAGCTATACAGCTCTTGGCTATATACCCAATGGGCATTTCCTGCTACCTCAGAGATACTTGCTCAACCATGTTCACTGCTGCTTCATTCATAATAGCCAGAAGAAGAAAATAACCTAGCTGTCCTTCAACAGAAGAATAAATAAAGGAAACGTGGAATATTTGTACAATGGAGTATTACTCACCTGTTAAATAAAATCATGAAGTTTGTGCTGGGTCCAGTATGGTTGTGGAAGGGATGATGTGACATGATTCTGGCCTCTGGAGCAGAACCAGCAAGACATGGGTCTCCTCAAGTGTACATGGTTGCTGTACTGGCTGGTTTGTGTGTCAACTTGACACAAGCTGGAGTTATCACAGAGAAAGGAGCCTCCCTTGAAGAAAGGCCTCCATGAGATCCAGCTGTAAGGCATTTTCTCAATTAGTGTTCAAAGGTGGAAGGGCCCATTGTGGGTGGTGCCATGCCTGGGCTGGTAGTCTTGGGTTCTATAAGAAAGCAAGCTGAGCAAGCTAGGGGAAGCAAGCCAGTAAGTAACAGCCCTCCATGGCCTCTGCATCAGGTCCTGCTTCCTGACCTGCTAGACTTCCAGTCCTGACCTCCTTTGGTGATGAACAGCAATGTGGAAGTATAAGCTGAATAAACCCTTTCCTCTCCAACTTGCTTCTTGGTCATGACGTTTTTGTGCAAGAATTGCACAAACCCTGACTAAGACAAATTGGTACAAGCATAGTGGGGCATTCCTGTGACAACCTGACCATGTTTTGGGGAGAACTGTAAAAAGACTTTGAAACTTTGGCTACAAGAGCCATTGGGTGTTAAGAGCTTGTGGGATGTTCTGTTGGAGCTTGGAAGATAATGTTGAAAACAGTGCAAATGATGTAGGCTTGGCTTGTGAAATTTCAGAGGGAAGATTAAAGACTCTTATTAGGACTGTTGCTATTTTGATTGTGAAGATTCTGTGGTTTTGGTTAGCTGGGACTGAAGAATCAGCTGTGATTAATAAAATACCAGATGTATTATTGGTACTATTGATGCTGGTTAGCTGGAGCTAAGACATTGGTGGTGATTAAAAAGAGACCAGCATCATTGAGGTGAAATCTTCTGGGAAGTGTTTTTTAAGAGCACAAAGAAGCTGTGTTCCAGAGATAGCCAAGGTTGTACCTCGTGCTGCAGCAGGACTTGGTAATGTGTAAGAGTTACCCAGGTGGTACTGGTTTTGAAGGCATGAAGGGGTCATGAAGAACAGCTGAGGCTCAGCACTGTGAGAGGCCATGGAAGGGCATTGGTGAAGGTGCAGCTTCAGTTGCAATTGATGGCTCAGGACTGATGGGGTCATGCAAAGGAGTTGAGGCTTGGCACCATGAAGAGATCCTATGAGAGGCTATTGGTGAAGCCTGGTTGCAGTGTTTTGGAGATGCCTGTACCATGAGATGACCACCAAGAACAGCAGCAGCATTGGAGTACAGGCATCTATAGCCTAGAAGACAAGGTGTGTGCTACCAAGGGCAGAGCTGAAGAAGTGACCCAAGCCCTTAGAGGAGCCCAGAAGATTGTGAGTAGTTCCCAGACATTGGACAGTTGGAGTTTGATTTTCCTTTTGATTATGACTGTAACCTGAAATTTTTACCTCTTGAAGGAAGAAAGTATTTTAGTGGAGCCCACAGTTAAGAGACTTTTAATTGCAAAAGGACTTTGGATTTTAAAAGAGATTGGATATTTAAAAGGGATTGAAAATTTAATGTTTAAGAATTTTCAAAGACTGTGGTACTTTTAAAGTTATTTAGATCTTGGGGGTGAATAAAAAAGTAAGGGTTGAGGCTTAATAGTGATGTGTTTGTATGTCAAGTTGACAAGGGGTCAATCAGCATTGTACTGGCTGTTTTTCTGTGTCAACTTGTCACAGGCTGGAGTTATTACAGAGAAGGAGCTTCACTTGAGGAAATGCCTCCATGAGATCCAGCTGTAAGGCATTTTCTCAATTAGTGATGGGGGAGGGCTCACTATGGGTGCCATCCCTGGGCTGGTAGTCTTGGGTTCTATTAAGAAAGTAAGCTGAGCAAGCCAATGGTAGCAAGCCAGTAAGTGACATCATCCCTCCATGACCTCTGCATCAGCTCCTGCTTCCTGATCTGCTTGAGTTCCAGTCCTGACTTCCTTTGATGATGAACAGCAATGTGGAAATGTAAGCTGAATAAACCCTTTCCTGTCCAACTTGCTTCTTGGTCATGATGTTTGTGCAAGAATAGAAATCCTGACTAAGACTGAAGGCATGGAGTTTGTTTGCATAACAATGTACATATTTTACGTCATGTTCCTCCTTTAAGGAGGAATATTCTGTCAAGATCAATGACTCCATGATAATTAGAAACAGCATGATTCTGGAAATGAGAATGAGTTGGTGCTCCTCAGCAAAATGGTGGCTGTGACCTTCAGTATAGTTCTTAAGGCTGTGAGAAAGAACTCTGAAAACATGAGTTCAAAACACATATGTCAGAACTGTGTAAGAACTGTTCTTTACAGGATTTCCCAACAATGTAAAAATAAGGATGCAATATGAATTGTGTGAGGAGCTTCATGGACCTGAAAGAACAGAGACAGCTGCACTAATGAGTCAGCTTAGTCAGAAAAATATTAAGGAAGGAGAGATGATTTGGTCAATAAAGGAAAAAAAAACCCTGGATTATGAATGAAAAAATAGTTTAAAAACCATTAATAATAATGATATTCCTACTTTCTGGGATCATTTAATACTTTTCAATAATCAGCCTTGGAGTTGCTGTGATCAAAAAGAAAAACATCTGGGCTGGAGAGAGAGCTCAGAACACTGGCTATTCTCCCAGTAGGTCTTGATGTATAAATGACCTTCAGTGCTGCTTGCATTGGTATAAGCAAGAGCTCACTAAATTGAATATATATATATATATATATATATATATATATATTATTTTTTTTTTAAAGTTAACTTTCTCACATAAAAAGAGCCTGTTTTTATTTTTTTCTAGATTTGACAACCACAAGCATTGTGCCCAGTGGATTGCATAGAACCTGCTATGTTAAAAAACGTACTTGCATGGAATATGCTCTGTATTTCAGTTTTTATTTCTAAGAGTCAAAGAGCTAAGGTCATAAAATGCTTGTCTTAGTCAGGGTTTGTATTTCTACACAAAACATCATGACCAAGAAGCAAGTTGGGGATGAAAGGATTTATTCAGGTTATACTTCCACATTGCTGTTCATCACCAAAGGAAGTCAGGACAGGAACTCACACAGGGCAGGAACTTGGAAGCAGGAGTGGATGCAAAAGCCATGGAGGAATGCTTACTGGATTGCTTCCCCTGGCTTGCTCAGCTTGCTCTCTTATAGAACCTAGGAATAGCAGCCCAGGGATGGCACCACCCACAATGGGCCCTCCTCCTTTGATCACTAATTGAGAAAATGCCTTACAAATGGATCTCATGGAGGCATTTCCTCAAGGGAGGTTGCTTTCTCTGTGATAACTCCAGCTTGTGTCAAGTTGACACACAAAGCCAACCAGTACAATGCTGATTGTTGGGATGATTAAAGGAGTACCTGGAGTAAATGATTAAACTGTTACATAATTTTTAAGGAAGTAATTTATGCAGTTGCAGTAAATAAAAGGCTGGGCTTTGGTCTTCAAGAGAGAGCGCTATCTTGAACAGACTATAGAGCTGTCATCTTGCATCCATCACTGACTCTGAGTCATTCTTATGTTGCTCCCGTTCATGCCTTCCTCAGGACCTTCTCTCAAGCTGAGGCTAGAACTCAGCAAACTCAAAGATTAAGTGGATGGAACTAGGGAAAAAAAAATCATCCCGAGTGAGATAACCCAAATGCAGCATTGACTCATTATGTCATTGTTAGTAATCACTCTTTTGCAGATCTATAATGAAAAGGAGTAAGCTGGTAAAAGAGAGATATAAAATATATAGTTTGAGGAGAAAATGAGCACCGGATGGTGTATTAGAGCTAACTCCATTGCTCAACAAGACAAAACATTAAAAAAAAAAAATAGCCTGATGCTGAATGGAATAAAGGGAGTGGTGATCTTAGGGAGAGATCCCTCTCAGTTATGTTTCTAAATCCTGAAAAGAGTTAAGGAAATGCTAAATCAGTGAAGGAAACCACCAACAACAGAGAGCTGGAGTAGATGTAATTGAATAAGGGGGCCAAGTTCCATCCCCATCAAGCAGCAGAACTTGGCAGCTTAAGCCACAGGGTTCTGGCTTTAGAGTCAAGAACACAGGGGCCATGGAATCTCCCTTTGTGGGTAAGGAAAGTTGCTGAGGCTGGGTCTGTGTCAGGGATGTCCCTGCATGGAGGCCCAAAAAGGCCATTGCATGAAGCTATGAGGTGAAGCCTAGATTGTGTTGGAGACTCTAAGATGTTGGAGATGTCAGAGTTGTGGGATACCTGCCAAGAAGAGCTGCCAACATGGCGTAGAACCAGCCCAAGATAGAGAAGTATGTTGCAGCCAACAAAGTTCTGAAGAGCACTTTGCACTTGATCTTAGCCAAAAGGCGGAGAAGCGATCTGAAGAACGCTTTGACATTGGACAGGTAGATAATTTTCGAGTTTGTCTTTCTAGTTTTGGTCTTGGTTTTGTTCAGTATTTTCTCACTATGCTCCCTTTCCTTCCTTTTGAAATGGTAACATATATTCTGTACTCTTTTTTTTTTGTGAGAAGCAAGTGGTCTGTCTTTTTATTTTGAGCTTACAATGAAGAGATTGTCATGGTCTCAGAAGAGACTTTGGATTTTTAAAAGGTATTGAGACTGAAAGCCTATGGAGACTTTTGAAGTTGAACTGAATTCATTTTGTATTATAATTTGGCTACAAGCCTATGGGAGTTGCTTCCTTGGGGAGTGGAATGTGGTGGTTTAAATAAGAATAGCCCTAAAGGCTCCTGTGTTTGAGTACTTAGTCACCAAGTAATGGAACTCCTTGAACCGATTAGAAGGATTAGGATGTGTGACCTTGTAGCATGTGTGTATCACTGAGGATGGGGTTCCAGGTTTCAAAAGCCCATGCCAGGCCTAGGCTCTCTCTCTGCTGTTGATGTTGCAATTGATCTACTGCTCCAACACCTTCCTGCATGCCACCATGTTTCTTACTATAAAGATCATGGACTAAACCTCTGAAGTGGTAAGCAAAGCTCATCAGTACTTTCTTCTAATAGAACTGACCTTGATCATGATGTCTCTTCACAGCAATGGTGGCACAAAGCTTTGTGAGCATAGTCAACCAATGCCTGATTCGATTGAAGGCTCATACCATGAGGTGAAACTCATACCTAACGTTTTGTGAGTGACCAAGAACTTGAGACTTATGGTTAAACCAAGTGCTACTGATCTTCAAACAAATGAGGTAGCAATAAAATGACTCCTAATGACATTCTGCTGTACTCATAAGTCTATGCCTTGCTCAACCATCTTCAGAGAAGCTTTCTCCTGCCACAGATGAGAGCAAACACAGAGGTCCACCGTTAGATAATATGCAGAGAGTTAGAGACCTGGAAACATTAAGGCCAAAATTGGATATCTTCATAAAGTCCCTCTCCTCCGGGTTCAGGGAACCCTGCAGAAAGAGTATCCTTTGCATATATATGGCTTCCAGCTTAGTGTTTTTATGGGATGCCTGAGTGTGCACAGGTAGGTCTCTGCATATGTATCAGTTTCTTGTGCCTTTTCTTGGCCTCTTTCTCTTTTGTTTGTTTTATTTCAACGTGTAAGTTTTCATTTTATCTTGCTTTATTATCATCTAAAGGATAATAAGCCTTTGGATATATCCTTTAGATAATAAAATATTTGTTTTTTTTTTTAATGACAGACAGAGGGCACAGCTGATGGGAGGAGAAATGGGGGTGGACTGGGAGGAGTAGAGGGAGCGGAAACGGTAATCAAGATAGACTATGTAAGGAAAGAGTCTATTTTTGATAAAAGGAGGAAAATTACTGTTCCCTTCCATTCAACTCCTTTAAGGGCTATGTCACTATCCTTACATTGATGAGACAGGTATGCTGGCTGCAAGAAACAAATACTCAAGTTTGGGGTTAATAAATAGCATGAATTATTACTTAGACAACGTAGGGGATTTGTCTTGCCCAGTGCTGGAATAAGATATGCCAAATTTTCCAAATCAGCTGTCACAGGGCAGTTCTATTTATTGTTAGATCCATCACATGTGAGGGATAAAGGAAACAGCAAGAAAATTTTAATTACAAAGTTTTGCCCCAAACTGTTGAAGCATTTTAAGGTCCAGACATAGATATCAATCATTTTGAAGGCCTCGGTGTTGATAAAATCCTCACAGTGACATCAAGTGCTATATGACTGGCTTAATTCTCCCGGGGTTCTGAGTAAAGATACTATCTCAGTCATCAATTGTCAGGGGATGGAGTGAGATGTGTCCACTCCTCCCAATATCCCTCTCCAAGCCCACCCAACAATTTTGATGAAAATTAATTCAGGTCACTGTGGCATAATCTGGATCTGAAGATTTTCTTTTCCCGAATGAAAACGTTATGTGCTACAAATAGGATTTTACTCTACATGTGACAGACGCGAGGAGGAAAGAAGCAGCCAGCGAGGTTCCCAGAAGTCTTTGGGAAGTATGGAGTTTGCAGGGTGCTACTTGATCAGGAACTGCCCAGTGCGGCAGCAGAGAATCTCATCTGTTCTAAAAGAGAGAAACACACAGGTCAAGGGGACACATTCATCTCCAGTAAAGAGGATCATGTGCTTCCCCCAGGTCCCAGGTGCACAGACCAGAATCCTGCTTCACTGTAAGTCTGAGCTGGGGATGGAGACGGAGAGGGCAGAGGATGAGAGGAAGGGTCAGAATATGGCCAGCACCGTGCTGCCCTTGGGTGGTGGTTTCATGGCTGTGCTGAGTTTTTATCAACTTTCCCGGTGGACAGCTGTGGATATATACAGAGTCATTTGTCATAGCTGAAAAACCCAGGCTCGACTGTTCTGAATCAGAAGCCCCACCCACGAGTGCGCCATCCATCCATACATCTCTGCCCCCAGCACCCCAGCGGCTCATTCTCAGCGAGCCTTTGTTCTGAGAGAGATTCCTGCAACTCTTTCCTAAAACATAGTCTTAGAATTTTTGCCATTCTTTCCCTGGTGGTTGAAAGGAGACAAACCAGGCTTTGTTTCAACACCATTTACTTTTCCAAAGCCTAGAGGTGCCCTGTTTCCTCTGTGCATAGAAAAATGGCTAATGAAGTACCGTAATTAATGTTAGCATTATGAAACATTAACGGAGGCCTGATGGGCTGGGCTGGAAATCAATCAGTGTCTGCTGTTTCTCAGATGCGGAAGGCATTCCACAGGAAGAGCCAATTGGATGGACAGAGGATTTGATTTATTGGATGCTGGGGCCCTGGGCTTCTTGATTCACACCATGCTTTCACCATGAAGCCTTTCCAAAGCTCATGACTGTGTGTATCCGGTCTGTGCTCAGTCATCACCTCACAAGAGACTCTGGTTTATAAACATATTAATTAAACACAAGGAGTCCCGCAGATAGCTGGTGGTGTTTCAGAGGAAGAATTGTCTGGGAAGTAGCCAGATCCTTAGAGTGGGATGCTAGTCCACTTTGGAAGGCAACATCCTGTAGTGTAAAATAAACTATTACTATTACTACTAAATAATAAAATACCACAATACTACTACTACTACAGTAAAATACTAAAATCCACAGAGATAGTATATCTTGGTATGCTTTGTGTTTACACAGGAATTTAGTTCCTTTAAAGATTTCTAAAGGAGGGGCCTCACCTCCCCTGGTTAGCTCCTTACCACTGTTACCTTGTGGCTGGGTAGCCTGTGGGCTGAGTTCTTGTCTACTCAACCTGCATAGTACTAATAACACTGTACTCCAGATATGTCTGAATGGTGTCTTGTTTCAGGTTCTTGAACAGGCTACTTGGTCCCAAATAGTCACAGGCTAGAAATAATACCTTTGCGAATCCCTCCAGTTTGAATGCTCCTGCTGATCAATTCACCCTCTCAGCCTTGGTCCCTACCTGCTCTGTTTTTGTAATGAGGCAGCTCATGGATTTCTAAATGATGACCCTCCTTTCTAATTGTATTACACCCTAAAGCTTGAGTTTTAAGTGATCTTCACATGAATGTTCTTGCTAATCTGGGCTACCACCTATCTGCAACCCTGGCCTCAGCTTCCTAAACCTTTTTCCAGCTGTCTGTCTATCCCTGAGGGGCTCACCTTTTTGATCCTCAGCGTACTTTTGGGTGTCTTCTTAGGGCTGGCTGTCAGTGGAGGGACTTTGGATAGATCAAGGCAAAGATATTCTGGAGGCTGTTCAGATGGGTGCTTTGCTTACTCTCATACTGTCCCCAGTGTCTGGGTAGGGCCTATATCTATGCACACATCTCTGTGCATGAATTCTGTAGATAACTTAACCATGGCCCTTCCCTGATAGAAATTCATTGAATAGGATGGAGCTATGAAGGCCTTAGCATCCTGGGACTTGACAGTAAGAATTCAAAGATGAGGCCTGGCTCTCCAGAGCCTCCTCCAAGGGCAGAGACACTGAAAGTGACCGTCTCATGGGCTATGTGGCATTCAGATCCCAGGCCTTGGTCTGGACAGCATTCCCCATTCCAGGTGTATCCCTGACCTACACAAGCACTGTTGAGAAAACTCAGCTTCCTGTGTCTGTGCCATTAGGGACGAGAACTTCATCTTGCTCTGTATTCCCCTCTATGGAGCAAGTGTTGTGGGTGTAAGCCGTTACTGGATCTTTCCTGCTAGTGTTGTGCTAGCCACGCACCTGGAAGTCTCCCCACATACACAGTGGGAACAAGGCCACACTTTCCCACGGTAGCAGACAGGCCCTGTCAATTAAGGATCACTTTCAATTTCCCTGTTTATAATCTTGCGGCTACTAAACATCAATAATCCCACCCGGCCTCCTTGTCACAGGGAGATTGATGGGGGACGTCATCTCTTGTATGAGGATATTTAAATGAGGATCACACTCTGTCTGCATCCCATTTTCCTGCTGAGCAGGAGTACAACCCTATTAAATCAAATTATATGTGACTTTTAAAACTTCCCTTCTCAGCATCCAATTGAAGAGATGAGTTCCATCGTAATACATTGCCCCCTTTATGAGTAAATTGACTACTTAGCCTCTGGGGCTTTTCAAGCTTGCTTTTCATATCAGGAGACAAAAGGCATGTGGCAGACCTGGCAATGGGACACTTAGCTCTTGGTGGTACCATAGCTGGATCTGGAGAGATGGTCCCGGTTCTAGCTCACCTTATCTTGGGCGTTTTAAACTCACTGGGTCAGCCCTTGGAGACAGCACAAGGATTCTGTGGGTGTGGGATGAGTGAACCCTGACAGCTGGGGGAGGTAAACAAAGAAGGAAAGATACACAGAAGTCAGAACATTTAGATGACCTGAAATGAGTCAAGCCATGAGAAAAAATTGACACATGAGACTCATTCTTATACCTTACCTGTATAATTAGAAGTACCACATTCTAGTCAGGAGCTGTTTCAGGATCTAAGAGGCCAGAGGTGAGAGTCTTGTCTCAGAGACTGCTGGCCCAGTTGGGATTTACTGCTCTTTGGTCTTTGGGTGAACAGAAGTGATCTGTTACCAGACACACATTTATATCCACACCACACCTATAAAGCCAAGCACACATGGACATACCTGTATACCTCACAGACATGCAGTGTACATCTCACAGTTCATGGATACAAGCATGTACACAATCATAGATAAAACAGATACATACACAATACACATGCCTGCGTACTATAATACACATAGGCATAAGTACAGAAACAGGTACGTATACACACACACACACCTGCGTACACCTGCACACCATTGCACATACATGCAGGTGTGAAAGGTCAGATATGTACATGTAGACTCATGCAAACATCTGCACCCTGGGCTGAGCCATGGTGAAAAGTGCTCAGATAAAAACCCCAAAGAAAAGTGACCAAGATTTAAAAGGACTTTTGAGATGTTCCCTCTTGTTAGAATACAAAACAAAGGAGGCGATGGAATGCATTTATTTGTGTCACATGACTGGACTGCTGAAGTCGGCATCTGTGTCTGTCATACCACTGCCGACATCACCCTACCATCTTCTCCAGTCCAGGAGTGTCCAGGATATCATTTGATTTGCATATTCTATTTCTAGATACTGTGTTACCTTCACTGCTGGGAACATCTGGAATTTCCCCTTCATTCTTAGAAGCCAGATTTCATCAGGTATGGCCGGATATGTTTTCTGATGATTTCCACAACCCAGATGTTTATTCCTGCTGCTTTTCCTAGAGTCACTGTTTCTCACACTGTGGCCTGGTCCTCTTGTATGTGTGCTGTGTTTCAGAGCTCTTTGGCTTCCTGTTATTTTGTTTTGCCCAATTTGTTGATGGTTTTTGGCCCACTGGGTTTTCACTGGAAAATTCTTGGCTTTAGGAAGTTTTTCTATTCCATTATTTTTTGTTTGCATATTTTCCTTCTCCATTTTTTTCATTAATTCCATTCTATCTTTTGTTGTTGTTGCTTATTTAATTCTTATGGACATCTCAGTGCCACACGACTCTGCCTGACTTACTAACTCATTGGCATACATTCATTGTAGACAAGGCCAGATAAGGTTCAAGTATATTGTGTACTTTGCCCATGATCATCCTCCAAACACTCTTTCCTTTTCAACCCATTCCCCTCCCTGCCAACCACCTACCATTCTCTCTGGAAAACACCCAGAGTTGGTAGAATTAGATTATAAAATATGCCTATGGTTTCCACAGTAGACCACATGAGTTTAAATTCTCATCAGCAGTGAATACGGGGCTCCATTTCTCAGCATCCTCAGCAGCATCTGTTATTACTGATTCTTTTGATAGTCATTATTACGTAGGTGAGGTGGGATAACAATACCTGTCTGTCTGTCCTATTTTGCAGTTGTGTGTGTGTGACAAACACACATGAAGATCACACCCCTATGTTCTTTTTCTCAGCAGACACGTTTGACTAAATACAGAGCCTTGGAGAGGCATGTTACTAACTTTCCATCACTATATGAACTATCTGGTATTGTTAGTTTATAAAGGAACAGGTCGATTTTTGGTTGAAGTTATGGAAACTCTGGACCATGCCGGATCAGTGTCACTTGCTTTTGGTGACATGTCACAGCAGGATACAACACTTGGTGGATCAAAACTGTTCACCTCATGACCCCCAAAATAAAGGAGAGAAAGAGATGGATTCCCCTAATTCTCTTCAAGAGCACATATCCCCAGTGACATCAGGACTTCTCTCATGGCACAGATTCCTAAACTCCACTCTCTGTCAATAGCATCAGAGCACTGAAACCAAGCTCTCAACTCAGGGGCTTTCCCAAACTATAGCGAGAAAATCACTTCGAAAATGGTCACTAGCAAGCACTTTGTCAGAAGATCAGGACTAAGGAAACTATGGGCTGGCTCATAATTTTGATTAAAAAAAAAAAAACTAACCAGATGATGGCTGAACTTTCAATCTAGGAAGCTTCTCTTTGCAAGAAATGGGAATATTACAGAAAAAAAAACCCAGCTAGTTAAACTGCATAGTTGTGGAGCCCAACTGGTACATTCACAGAACAACTCCTACACCTAAGGGATCAATGTGGAATAAGAGAAAGATTTTAGGAGCCAGAAAAGCAAGTTGGTGTGAGATAGCATCTCTTAAGAGATGTTAGAAGCTACATCTAAGGGATGCTGAGATCAGGAGAAATAGTCTTCTCCAGGGAAGAGCACACCAATTGCATATCCAATACTGATGGTTAGCCCAATGTTACACAAGTAATAGTGTACAGATCAAACAGATTGTATTTATGTATTTAGTAATATACATATACATGTATGCATGTAGCAATAATTAATGAAAAAAGAGGTCATGGATTGAAAGAAAGCAAGGAGACGTTGGTGGGAGGTTTTTGAGGGAGGAAAAGGAAGGGGAAAATAATGTAATTATATTATAATCAAAAAACAAAAGGCAAGTAATTTTTTTTTCACAAAAAAGTCAACTGTACCAACTTTATTCTTGGGAGATGGTCCTATCGAAAAGTTAGCTTCCTGAATTAGTCAGGATTCTCTAAAAGAACGAAATAGAATGGATGTGTGTGTGTGTGTGTGTGTGTGTGTGTGTGTGAGATAGAGAGAGAGAGAGAGAGGTGAAGATGTGAGTGCAAGAGTGTGTCTGAGTGTGTATGTGTGTGAGTCTGGGTATCTATTCATTTTTGTGTATGAGTGTGTGTATGTGTGGCTGTGTGTGTGTAAAAGTGTGTGTGAGTATGTATGTGTGAGTGTGTGTGTGTAAAAGTGTGTATGAATATGTGTGTGTGTCTCTGTGTATATGTGTGTGTATGAATGTCTGTACATGAGTGTGTATATCTGTGTGTATGAGTGTGTGACTGTGTGTGCATATGAATGTCTGTGTGTAAGAGTTTGTGTTTATGACTTATTAAACTGGCTTACAGGCTGTGGTCAGGGTAGTCCAATAGGTGTCTGAGACAGAAAGGATTCTTGAATCCTAGAGTTGTTCAGTACATGATGCTGGATGTCTCTGCTAAGAATGTTTTATTTAAACATTTCTGTTTCAGTTTCTTGCTTTTACTTAATTTAAAATACCTAAATGGATTCCAAAAATTAGCAAAATGGCCCTAAACATACTTCTGCCATTTTGAACTTTGTATTTCTAAGAAGCCGTATTTTCCTTATTGACAATTGTAAAATGAAAATATCAGTCAACAATGTTGAAGATGCTGTGTCCTGTAAGATCACATATTCAACCAATATCTAATTCTTTATGCAAAAATAAACAAGATTATCCAACCTATTAGTATCTAAATTTGCTTTAATCTTTAATAAATGATATGATTATACCAAATATTGGTTTAAAATACATTTCTCTGTAAGATTTAAATCAGTAAATATGTGGTTTTGTGGCTATTTTATATACCTGTGTACTCAGGGGAGTGTAAGTATTTCTTAGGCAAAAAAAAAAAAAAAAAAGGATCATTAGTGGAGAGACTACATAGTCTCAACAAGAAGACATTTTATATTGATGACCAAGATAATTAAGTGCTGATTTAGGGGAATGAAACTTCGAGTTGTATTCAAAAGCCCCCCAGAAGGGTCAGAGATCTCTCTAGTCGCCCATTCTGGGTTATCAAAGGTCTCTGCAGCAAACTTTGCAACCCACCAGAGCTCCTTAGACGGTAAGTTAAGCATTTAAGACCAATAAGGAATCAAATGGGAAGGTTTAGTAACAGCAAGCATGTACCCGACCCTTGGATCTAGGCAGAACACACAGATTTTTGCATCAGAGGAAGTCTGTCCCAGGATTGCAAATTGCAAACTCAATGCCAGCCAAAGTCAGGATGTGCTAGGGACAGTATCAGTCTCTGTGGAGGTCTGGCATGGAGAATAACAAGTGATCTTTGAAGACTTGTAGTGACCTGGAGGTCTGGCAAATGCATGGATGAAGTTGTTTTTCTAAGAAAAGGTGTATATGGTTATTTCCTTCTGACATGTGGAAAGCATCATATCATGGGTAACAAGACCAACAAAAAAGCAACTTTTCGGCCATCCCATATTCTTGTGTGGTGAGACTCGCTCTCCCCCAAACCCCCAACACACACACACAGACTCCTATGTGCTCTATACCTTTCCAAGGTGGAGTCTGAGCAAGTTGGGCCCACTGGCCTGACCCACTCATGAGGCACTGCTTTGCCAGGCTGTCTTGGCCTCCAAAGAATGTCCACTCTCCCAGATTCTATGCTCTAGTTTGCCGAGTTTATTTTTCTCATAGTGCTGATCTGCAAAGAGAAAGGTAGTCCTGGAAGGCAGAGGTTAGGTGTTGAATAAGCATCATTTTCCTAAAGAGGAGACAGGAGTCATGTACTCTGCCTCGTGGGAGCTAGACCATGGTGAGCATCTAGAACTGCCATCTCTTTTCTAGCTGATCAAATGGAAGCTGAGAACCTGCTCCTCTGTACTTGCTCTGGCTGCCCAGAGAACCATTCCAAGGTTATCATTTCTGCAGTGGGTGTAACATTTCACTGCTATTTTGCCCCAGCTCATCCTTAGGAATACTTTCCTCACTCTACACCCTCCCCCTCTGCCATCATGACCACCTGTGTATCTTCAAGTCTGAGCTTACCACTGGGTTCCTTTCAGTAAATTGCATTTTTAATCTGAAATAATGAGTAAGGGTGTCTTGGCTTTTATAACAAACAGGACTTAATTTGGTGTATTTCCAAAGTGCCTCTAGAAAGCCCTACTTGGGTACACCATTCGACAGGTAAGCTGTTGGTAATAGCCCTCTGATATTTTAGCATTAGCAAGAACAGTATTCTGGAGTTGAGGGAACACTGATGCCAAGTTGTCTTCCTAAGGGAAAGGGACCTGTGAGGATGTGATGTGACATTATGTGCTGCTGTCACACAAAGATGGTGGCAGGCTCTGAGGAATTGCCACTGTGTGAGGAGATGGAGATGTGTACACGGATTTCCAAACAGACACCCAGGCGGGCCTTTCTTGTCAACAAGCCTCTTTTCCTAATCTCATTCATTTGCCTGTAAGATGTAATGCAGGGGCAGGTAAAGTGCTTGCTTTGCATGCATGAAGACTCATGTTCAATCCTCACAGTGCACATAAGAAGACAGGCCTGGTGACACATGTGTATAACCCCAGTGCTAGGAAGATGGACAGGCAGATCCCTGGGATTTTCTAACCAGCTCTACTACCCTCATAGGTAAACAAGGCCAGTGAGAGACTTCATCTTCAGAGAAGGTAGACAGCACTGAGGTATGTTGCCTGGGGTTCTACTGTGGCCTACACACACACCCCTACACACACACACACCACACACACACACACACGGGGGGGGGGGAGAGAGAGAGAGAAAGAGAGAAAGAAAGAGAGAAATTTGGTTCTTTCTAACCTTATTTCCTGCCCCTAGTATGTGGTTTTATTTCCTGTTTTGACTGGATCTGTTTGAGCTCCATTCTTGGCTTTTAGTCATAAGGAGACCTAGTGTTGGGATCCAGGCTGCATTGGTGTGCACTGTACTGTAATTGGTATTGCAATTGTACACTGTAACCCAGTAGTGTGCTGATATGGAGCCTAGGTTCTCCTTTGACTCGAGAATGCCAGTACACATCCTGTGGTCTGCTTGGGGCAACTTGGGACTTGGGGAGACCAGGAAGAGCAAAAGAAGCTAAGAGGAAATTGACATTCTTTCAGAACCATGTAGAATTTCTTCATCTGAGAAAGGGCAGGCCAATCACCGAGTGTACCCTGCTTGGTGGGTATTTGTGCTGTGAGTGATCCCAAGGTCACACAGAGCCTTTGACTTAATGGCTTTGCTATGTGTGAAAGCACAGGCTCTGCCTACAGTCTTGATGATGCTCCTTTATGCTAGGCTAGGAAATAGAAATTGCTGGGGCTACTGTAGGATGATCTTAGACTCCTGGCAGGGCTGTAGAAGAGCCAAGGTATATTCAGCACTCACAACACAAAGACCACTAAGGTTCAGCCACAGACTGTCTGAATCCCTGAACATGTGATGCTGTGGCCATGGGGTGAGGGGCTCACTGCCTTTTACATGCATAGCTGCAGGCTAATAGTCAAATGCATTGGCTTTTAGAACTTCCTGTAAAAGAACATTTGTCTCCATCCACTTAAACGCAGTTCTAATTAGTTGTTAGTCTGGATTATTAGGGGATAAAACACTTGGTTTAAGTAAATTTGAACAATCTCCTCCATGGGCACCTGACCATATTTGGACAACAAAGCCCAGGTCTGTCTTTGATTCTGGCTGAGTGTAGACCAGCTCCCTGAGCCTGCATTTACCTCTGCTCAGGGGTAGCTCTCTGCAAGCTTTGTGCAGCTCTGCCTCCTAAACCCATCTCTGCCTCCATCGCTCTGCTCAGGGTCAGCTTTCTTCCCTCTATTTATGGATGTCAAATGTCCCAGTTTTAAGGTGTGACTATGGATACAGAGACATGCTGTGTGATGTGGGCACAAGACTCTTGACCCTACAGTTTCCTGGGAGCCCAGCTCTTTCAGCAGGGCCCACTGGCTGGTTCCTTGACACGCTTCGCTACCCCTAATAGCTCCCTATTACCAGCTACAATTTAGCATCTGAGCCAGGAGCTGGATGAGGGAAGGGAGAGAAAAGAGTGTAAATTATACGGAGTAGCGGGGAACAAAGGTTTTATTTCTCCTGAGCACAACCCTTTGATAGGAAAACGGGGGAGACAAATGTGTTGCTAATTTAATTAAGTGGTATGAGATTTCAGGGTCTACAGATGCCATTTAGAAGGGGATTAATCAAGAGCAGGTGACGAAAATGAACAGGCACAATGTTAGCGTTTTTAACAATCCGACACAGTCGAATGGCATCAAGGGCTCTTCAAAGGGGACACAGTTTGGTTTTGCTAATCCAGCTCTGCCTCCCCTCCCCCACGGGGCTGGGCTTGCACTGTGAGCTGCCTTGCCCTGTTTTCTTGAAGTAATCAAGGTGTCTAAAATTCATCCATTCACCTGCTGTGTTCTCTCCAGAACAGGTATCACTGGGTATCTTACAACCCTAGCCCTATACTAAGTAGTACATGTGCCCTGGACTGGTGTCATGGCTGGACACAGAACACATACCTACACAGATCCTGAGCATGGGAAGTTCATGTTATCTGCCCTCACAGCTGAATACAGAATACATGCCTATGCTGCCTGTGAGAATCGGTAGTTCATGGTAACTACATTCATGGCTGGACACAGGGCACATGGCCACACAGCTCCAGTGCAGGAGCAGTTCATGAATTCTACCTCCTGCTTTGTGGTGTTAAGATCAAGGGAAGTGGAACACTTAGAACATGGGGACCAGGAAGCTCAAATACCACCAGAAGCGATACCCATTCTGAAGAGAGAGGAAAGGGCCATAGGACATGGGGTTCTTCATGTTCAAGGCTGCTATCACCCACCTTGCCTCGTGAGCTTCAAAGAACTGGTAGCTGAAGAGGATGGGCTACTCCTCTCTGTCACAGCCCCCTGCTGGCTTACATAGGTTTAGAATATATGGGGCATATCTTAGTGGTTGTATTCCTGCACAAAACATCATGACCAAGAAGCAAGTTGGGGAGGAAAGGATTTATTCAGCTTACACTTCCACATTGCTGCTGTTCATCACCAAAGGAAGTCAGGACTGGAACTCAAGCAGGTCAGGAAGCAGGAGCCGATGCAGAGGCCATGAAAGGATATTACTTACTGACTTGCTTCCCTTGGCTTGGTCAGCTTGCTCTCTTATAGAACACAAGACTACCAGCCCAGGAATAGCACCACCCACAATGGGCCCTCCAACCCTTGGTCACTAATTGAGAAAATGCCTTACAGCTGGATCTCATGGAGACATTTCCTCAAGGGAGGCTGCTTTCTCTGTGATAGCTTCAGCTTGTGTCAAGTTGACACACAAACCATCCAGCACAGGGCATATGGATGGGATCAGTCTTGTCAAATGCTTGGACAGCCTTTCTGAAGAAGAGTCTAAGAGGCATTCTGAGCAATGCAGGTTATGCCCTATTTCCTGTATTTACTCACCATGGATAGCAGAAGATGTGCTTTAGTTTTGAGTGCCATTTATATCCTCAGAAGCCATAGGAGCAGAGAGCAGGGTAGTGGATTTGTGACCAGGCAGGCACCTTAGAGTAACATTCTGGAATTAAGCAAGAGGGTTTTAGTTCTCCAGATCTGGTTGCCAGTCAAATCAGCACCTGCATTAACTCATCTAGAGAAAGTGCCCAATGCCAAGAAACAGACAAACAACATCCTGTAAGTGCACCACTCTACTCAATGATAACTTGGTCAGGGAAGAAATAATAAAAAATATTAAAGACTTTTTTAGAATTTAATGAAAATGAAGGCACATCATACCAAAACTTGTGGGACATAATGAAAGCAATGCTAAGAGGAAAACTCATAGCTCTAAGTACTTACAAAAAGAAACTGGAGCGAGCATACACTAACAGCTTGATAACACACCTAAAAGCTCTAGAACAAAATGAACCAAATACACCCAGGAGAAGGAGATGGCAGGAAATAATCAAACCAAGTAGAAACCCAAACCCAGGGCTGAAATCAACCAAGTAGAAACAAAAAGAACTATACAAAGAATCAACAAAACTAGAATAATCCTTTCTTTTGTTCAGTTGTTTCTCTTGGACATTTGTCTCACTGATAGAAAGTCCAATAGATCTTCCTTCAGTACTACACATCACAGAAGTTGGCTTTGTTCCCTGACGAATGCTAGAGGAACATGGTATCAGCAGATCGTTCACTTAACTGTCCATAAGAATAAAAGAATAAATGGTTTAAGAATGGTGGTTTCTGGAAACAGCCAATGGTTCCCAGAAAACTTGGGACTGCTGGGGCCAGAAGCTTCTCCAGTTACTCTGGGGGTCTCCAGCCTACTGCTTGAGCAGGTGGGAGTTGGAGAAATCATCTCTCTCTGTCTCTCTCTGTCTGTCTCTCTGTCTCTCTGTCTCTCTCTCTCTCTCTCTCTCTCTCTCTCTCTCTCTCTCTCTCTCCCTCCCTCCCTCCCTCCCTCCACCCCCCCTCTCTGTTTTTCAAGACAGGGTTTCTCTGTATAGCCCTGGCTGTCCTGGAACTCACTCTGTAGATCAGGGTGGCCTCGAACTCAGAAATCCACCTGCCTCTGCCTCCCAAGTGCTGGTATTAAAGGCATGTGCCACCACTGCCAGGCTTTAAAAAAAAGGCCAGGGAGTGCCCGCAGGTCCTGAACCAATTAGTTCACATGGCCATCACTTGAGTATTTGAGGATATGCTAGTCGGAGCAACCACATCTTTAGGAAACAGTATATAGCATTAAAATACAAGCAGCAACAGGCCAACCCACTGAACCTTGGGACTTCATTTCCTTCATGCAGCAGAGTGAGAGATCAGGTGACCATGCAGGGCCATTGCTGAGACCTTGGTCCTACCTGGTGTGAATCTTTGCAGGAGCCAGGGCTACTATGCTAAGGAATATGTCTTTCTCTCTCTCTCTTTTATTAAAATTTATTTATTTACATTCCAAATGTTGCCCCTACTCTTAGTCTCCCTTCTCAGAGTTTTTTACCCCTTTCCCTTTGCCTCTGAAAGGATGCTCCCCCTACTCCCTTACCCCTGCATCACCCCCAGGCTTCCCCCTTCCCTGGGGTATCAAGTCTCTATAGGATTAGGTACAGCATCCTCTCCCACTGAGTACAGACAATGCAGTCCTCTGCTACATATGTGCCAGGGGCCATGGAACAGTCCATGTATGCTCTTTGGTTGGTGACTTCGTCTCTGGGAGCTCCCTGGGGTCTGGGTTACTTGATACTGTTGACTCCCAGGAGTCAATGGAGATGACCTTCGCGAAAATGCCCAACAATGGGGAGATGGAACCTGAAGAAAACATCTCCAGTAGATGGATAGGGCCCCCAGTGTAGGAATGGGGTCACCAACCTATCTTCAAAATTTCTGACCCAGAATTGTTCCTATTTAAAAGAAATGCAGGGACAAAAATGGAGCAAAGACTGAAGGCTTAACTTAGGATCCATTGCATGGGTGGGCACCAAACCCTGAGACTATTACTGATGCCATGTTGTGCTTGCAGACAGTAGCCTAGCATGGCTGTCCTCTGAGAAGCTCTACCAGCAGCTGACTGAGACAGACACAGATACGTAAAGCCAACAATTGGGCTAAGTTAGGGGAGCCCTATGAAAGAGTTAGGGGAAGGATTGAAAGAGCTAAAGGGGATAGCAACCTCATAGGAAGACCAACAGTATCAAGTAACCAGGAATATGCCTTCTTATTTCTTATTTCCATTCTGTGCAAGGGATTGTCAGAAGGGCTGAACTGACTGGACAGAAGGCAGGCTGAGGTGGAGTGAGCAATCATTTTCTAGTTTCCTTGTAAACAATCAGGTGTTTGGTTTCAGCTCAGCCTGAGAGCTGGTAAAGGGTCAAGGGTGAGGTAGGTGTAGAGGACAAGTCCTTGGACTAGCTGGCATTTTCTCCAACTCTTGCCTGATATATCAAGCCAAATAGGAAGAAAGGCTAGAGCCTGCGTGGAAAGGTTAATGCAGAGAGTTGCTGTAGGGATGTTCACTGCAGCCTTGGGAGGTTCACCCCAGCCTTGAGAGGTTCACCCCAGCCTTGAGAGGTTCACCCCAGCCTTGGGAGGTTCACCCCAGCCTTGGGAGGTTCACCCTAGCCTTGGGAGGTTCACCCCAGTCTTGGGAGGTTCACCCTAGCCTTGGGAGGTTCATATCATCCTTGGGAGGTAGTTGGTGGCACAATCCCTCCTTAAGAACACAGATGCCAGTACCACCTTCCTGTGGATTCCTGAAAGAATGTCACAACATGGTTCCATTTCTGTGCTGTCATCATTAGATGACCAGAGCAAGGTAGGGTGGTAGGGGCCCTGGCTCATGACTCATAGATGCTTTACATTTTGATGGTGCAAAATTAATTCACATCCAGGAGAGCCTGCAGTTCGGATTTTGCCCTTTGCTCTCTATCTAGGCTGCCTCTATGCACTGTGAACTTGTTGCATTGGGTTGCGCATCAAACCTGGGACCCTGTCAGCTCTGCAACTGTGAAGGTAACAGCTGGCATTCTATGCTGTTTCCTGCCACCAAAGTTAGGGCTGTATTTTATTTTGTGTTTCCTGAAAACACCCATCTAGGAATAGATGAGATGCTTGGTATTTGAAAACTTGGCTTTTTGTTAGATAATTTCACCCTGTTGTAGACTAATAGAAACATGGGGGATAAACTATGATGTTCACTAAACTAGAAGCATTTAACACATTTTCAACCTATGGTATTTTCAATTTATAGTGGCTTCCATAGGTGTATAACCCACGTGTCTGTGTTTAAGGACTAGGCTAATTTTCATGTTCAAGGGCTGCACACTCTTGAATTGGATGTTCTTTTGGATATTCTGTGCAGACCTATTTCTACCAGCAACATACTTAAGATGGTTTTGTATTATTCCCATCTAGCTTAATTCCAGATTCTCAAATTCAAAAGACCCACAAAACCTCAGTTTCATAAAAAGAAAACACCCTGGATTTGCAAACTACTTTAAAATTAGTAACCACAAACCCACCTTGCTGCCAGGTCAGCATCTGTGCTGCTTCAGATGGGCTGCTTTCCAGACCTCCACACATCGAAGTCTTGAGCACTGTTATTTTACATCCAAAGTCTCGTAAGAGCAGATCTGAAATACTTTAGCTCATCTTCACTCCTTTCCTTTGGTGACTGTGAGAAACTGAGACCTGAGACCTGTCTGAACTGTCCCTAAAAGCAGAGAAGAGGAAGAGGGGGAAGAGAGAGAAAGAGAGAGAGAGAGAGTGAGAGAGAGAGAGAGAGAGAGAGAGAGAGAGAGAGAGAGAGAGAGAGAAAGAGAGAGAGAGAGGGGAGAAGGAAGAAGAAAGGAAGAAGGAGAAAGAGGAGGAGGGAGAAAGATGAGGAGGAGAAATGAGGAAGAGGAGGAAGAGAGAGAGGGGGAGAGAGAAGAGGAGAGAAGGAAAAAGAGAGGGAGAAGAAGAGGAGGGAGAAGGATGAGAAAGGAGGAAGAGGAGGAAGACAGGCCCAGAGGTGGAAATAGTTCACCCTGTGTCCCAGGATGACTGGAGAGGTCAGCACCAGAGTAGAGTAATTAATTATAAATGTGCCCACAGAGAATCTATTATAAGGAACTCTGAGCTCTGTGACATATAGAGGGATAAATCCAGACTCTTAAAAAACCCACAGCCTGCCAGTGTTGGAGCGTGAAAATGAATAGGATCGGTTCCTTCCTTTTTATTTTTTTTTCTTTATTAAACTAATGTACCATTTGATTAAACAGAGAGCAATGTAAGCTTTATCAAGAATGATGAAGTCAGGGGAAACATGCAAGCAGCTGAGTTAGCATTATTTATTAATTGTTCAACAGGAAATAATGGAAAGAAACATCTATAGCTACGAAGTCCCTGAGTGTCAGGACCCTTGAAAGCAGGCCGCCTTGATGGTCCAGTTTGTCGAGTCTATATCAGATCAGGCTTTCTGATGTTCCCAGGAGCTTCCTCAGGACCCACAGTGACAGCTATAGATCAGAGATGAAAACCTCACCATGTTTGGGGTAAACATCCTGAGAGGAAGAAGTGATACTAGAAAGGAAGTAGATAACAAGAAACAAGCTGACTCCTTTAGGGCAGACATAGGGCTCTGATCCTGGAGAGACAGCCCCCAATGTATGATGCTATAGGGGGGAATGGGTAAGAAGAGATTTTTTTAGTACTTAAAAATTATTGTTTATTTGACTTGGAGATTCGTTCTATTCTTAAGTCAGTGCTGGTGACCCTGCTCCCCCTCCATAAACATAGATATCAGAAGAACACGTCTCTACATGGCATGCCTGGGCCCAAATCAATACTCACCGCCATTGCCTTGACATGTAAGAGAAGGTCACAAATGAGATGATTGGAGAGGCGGAGCCTGACAGCAGGCTTGGGGTAGGTGTCTGTGGAGTTGAGCTTCTGTTCATGCAGAGGCTGAGGACAGTGCACATGTAGCTCGGTGGGCAGAGTGAGAGTCTAGCAAATCAGAAGACTTTGTTCCAACCTCAGGATTGCCTAAAATGGGATGTGGTATAGGCACCTAGACTACCTACTACACAAGGTCCCCGGATATCAGCAACCTTACACAGTGGAACCCTAACTGAGTTCAGGCTCTGCAACTACTTTGTCTTTTGGTATGAGGTGCTTTTGAGCTATGTGCCAAGAGCTGAAGCAGGGAGAGGCCCCCACCCTGTCCCACACACTTCCTTGTGGGAGATTTTGGGGACTAGGAGAAGCTAGAGAGCACATGGGGGTGACGGTAATAATGGACCATACACCAGGGACAGGAAAGCCTCATGTACACAGGCACAGAGGGACAGAGGAGCCAGAGTGGCCAAGAGGAGAAGAGGTAGGCAGCCCCAGGATTTTGAAGGCACTGAGGTAGCAGTGGTTTGGAGGGGCACAGTCCCTGTGTCTGAGTGACACCAGGCATCTAGCCTGGAGGCAGTGATGCACTACAGAGGGTGGCATGGGCTAGGGGTCACAGACTTGGATATCAAACATCTTGGGGAGCAGAAATGTTGGCCATTGCCACCAGGGCTTTACCCCTAGTCAGCCCCCCCAGACAGGCCCCAAGAGGAGGCAGCCATTTGGCTGCCAGAGTGTTGATGCGGATGAAATAGGAATTTAACAATGTCTTTGGGTGAATGGGTGTTGTCCTTTTTTTTTTTTGAGGGTGTCACATGATCTCGCTGTGTGACATCTCAAATCTCCATCTTGCTTTGTCGGGCCTCTATGCATGAATAATTTTCCCAGTCCTTGTTTTTAGTGGGGCTGGAGAAAGAGCGCATTACAGGCACACAATCTCCTGTTGTCCGCTATCAGCATTCGGGGGCTGAGCTGGCTTACAACAGTGTAAAGACCCCGGTGGCATGTGTTATAATATATGAGCCATTGTCCCCGTGAAGAACACACGAAAGAAAGAACATTGTTCTACGATGGAGCAATTCACCGGGTTTTTCCCAGAGACTCTTGGGTCAAGTTTTCATGGGCCTATTTGATTTTCAAATTCTGTTTCTGCCCTCTTTCCTCTCTAGGAACAGAGTGTCCAAACTTGTCTACATTCACTTCCCATGTTTTGTGCATGGTCGATGTCCTTTAAAAAGAGTACCTCAAATAAGTCTTTATTCTTGTTTTGTTGGCTCTCATTCTGTGTTTTCATGAACTTTGGCCCCAGCCATGGCAACTGCAGGAAAATGCTAACAGTGATTGACAGGATTAGAGGAGCGGGTCCCCATCCGCATTTCAAACACTCAGGGAACAATGGGGATGGGGGTGATTGAATTAATGAGGGACAGGGCTGTCAAAAGAGCACACATACTTTACATAAACCTGATTATCTTTGCATGGCAGAAATGGAGAAAAATACCGGAGGGGGGCCAAGCTTGGCTCTCAGTCCACCTCGTGGAAGGCCCATCCTGCTCAGCTCAGCTGGCCTGGCCTCCCTCCCACGCAGCATCCATCAGCCATGCTACTTAACAAGTCTATTCAGGAGCTAGGGAAGGCACTCCTTTCACCACTCAGCACCTCTGTGGGGCGGTGAGTTGTTCTGTTGTTAGTTTTCCTTGGGAACCATTGCTTAATGTTATCTAAGAGCACATTCCAAACGCTGGACTCGAGGTGGCAGCCAGGGTCTCAGCAGCTGAAAAGAAGGGTGATTCCTCACTCCAGGGGCCTGGAAAGCCCAGCGCTGCAGTATAGACTTATACCCTAGAGACCAGTGGCTGCAGGGAACCTGCCAGGAGGATCATTCTGAAGCCTGTGGACACCCCACCCCTGCCCCTTTCCAAACACATAGGTTGACTACCCCTAACAGCACAGTTGATCATGTAGCTAGCCTGTCACCTGGAAGCCTCCTGGACCCAGGGCCAAAGAGGTCCCCCGTGGATGCCTTCACAGAAAAGGTATAGCTACCATCTTCCTCTCACATCTGGGTCATGCCTGTGTAACCTTACCATTCGTCATTCAGCAGGAAGGATCATTGCTGCCATCGGGTTCTAGAATCCAATCTTTGTGCCACATTTTAAGATGAGTTAAGTGCCACTCACACAAGGAATACATGAGCTCAGGGGCCAGACACAATGACACATATTTCTGTCATCCTATAGAGTCCTAGACGCATTTGACTCTGGGGGCTGCTGACTGATAGAGACAAGTCAGCAAGAATGTCCAGAAGCCATTCATATCCTGCTCTGTGTCAGCAGACTGTGATTCAGGATGGAGTGAGTGAGGAAGGCCTGGAGCAGACTACCTTCCTCCACACCTGGGTAGACTCCAGCCCTGCTATCCAACATCCATCTTGCTGTTTCCAAAACTAACGTTTCAGGATTTAAGGAAGGTTTGCATTTACAGAATGATCTGAAAGCCTTTTGGCTCATCCTAAGTGCTCAGCTAACTCACAACCACAGAAACAAGGTCACCAGTTTCTCATGATAGCCTCCTTTCTGAGTAGATTCTACCTGGGGCTGGTGTGCTGGCTCCAGAGAACAGGCTGCAGAGTGGAACTGGCAGGGCTACCCCTGGAACTCACCTGCACAGCTCCATACCTGTGCATACATGTATACCACCGCAGGCCAGGAGCAAATTCCAGATGCTAAACCTTTGGTCCTGAGCACCAGGGCTGGCTGCAGTGTCCAGCCCGGCCAGCAGGTGGCTCTGTCTCACACATCCTCCTGGAGCCTGCCACCATCTTCTCAGGTCCCACACCCTGGTCACTGGTTGGTTGCACTGGGAGAGACAGAAACCTTCCTTGTTCTGCCTTCCAAAAAGTGAAGCGAGGACAACCAGGGACCATTGCAAAAGGATGAATACAGTCTGCTTGCAGGGAGGTTAAGGTCACACAGCCCTCCCAAGCACAGAGGGACTGGGGAAGTCTCTCCATCAGGAAAGCCTCAGAGAAGCAATAGTGCAACTGGACAATGTGGGCAAGTAAACGCCATTGGTTCTGCGCACAAACTTTTCTCCTTCTCGGTAAAGGACTTGGATCTTGTCTTCTGTCAGCAGCCGTCTTCATTCTGGGGCCCTTTGAACGCAAAGGACTTTTTTGTTAAGAAAGTTTCTCCCCTCACTATAATTAATAAATTGCTATTGCACTAAAGGTTTGTTAAAGATTTTAATTAAATTACTTGTGCAGGTATTGAGTCTATGTAATCATTCACAGATTTCAGAGCTGAATGCATGCAGCAGTTTACTTGAGTGTCTTTGTTTCATTTCATTGTGGTTAAAACTCTTCCTTCCTTCCTTCCTTCCTTCCTTCCTTCCTTCCTTCTTTCTTTCTGTTTTTATTTCGACTGAATCTTCTTATGCAACCTAGCTAGCCTGGAACTTATGACGTAGGCCAGGCTGAGAGGCACAGAGATCTGCCTGCCTCTGCCTTTAAAGTTCTGGGATTCAAGGTGTGTACCACCATGCTTGGTGGACCATGTCATTTTCAAGGCTAAAAGGCACTATAGTTGCAAGCAGGGAACTCTGATCTAAACAAGTAGACTTTCTTAGCTATTAGGAGATTCGACTATTTGAGTCATTTAGAACCGCCCTACCCCCACCCCTGCCCCAGAGGCATGTCCAACTCAAAATTCAAAACACACCATCAGTCTTTCAGAAATACCTGGCCTCTGATGTGGGGCAGTAACATTCTAGCAGTTGTACATTTTGCTCTGCTAGACTGGCACCAGGCTTCCTTCTTGGTGACAGCCTATTGCTTTGTGACTTAACACAGGACTCACAGATGGTTTTGTTGTCTGTCACTTTCCCAGATTCAGACTAGACTCTGGGGCCAAGATGTGGAGAAAGCTGGGCTCCTCTGGGGCCTGGGGTCTGACACCAAAGCTGGCTTATTGTCTTGGGGAATCAGCTGCCTGATGGGGCAGGTATTTCAGAAGCAAGTCAAGGAGATCAGGTGAAGGCTCAAGGCACAAGTGAAGCACAGGGATGGGCAGGAGACTCTGAAGGGTCCTCCTACTGCTATTGGCCTGGTACTCTAGTCAGATAGACTCTGCCTTGTGATGTTCACAAGAGTGAATTGAGAGCTCCAGCACAGTTTACCTGAGGACTCATCACCAGCCCTGCATCTTAGGGAGGCACCTTGGCTGCATCCGAGGGGCCTGACTAGCCTCTGCCTCCTTCCACCCAGATTCCACCCATGAGTGACTCTGCAGTGCAAATATGACAGCCTTTTTACCTGAGATTCAGACTCTGACATTCAGAGATTCTGAGATTTAGATTCTGCTCCTCATGCTTGCCCAGTAAGTACTTAACTAGCAGTGTTATCTCCCAGTTCCAATTCTTAGTCACTGGATTTTATATTTTATTTCATTTTTATCTTATATTTTATTTGCAGTTCAGGGAGTAGCACCTATAGCCTGACAACCTAGCAACGTTCTGACATCAAGCTGCTGCCCTGGGCATAGAGCCAGGACTCTCAAGTCAATTGACATCATTAGTGGTTGTTCTTATCAGTAATTGATAAGCCGTGCTCGACACACCTTCTGGATGGCAGAGGACTCAGATGTGAACAAGTATCAGTGTGTCCTGCATAAGTGGCTTAGAGTTGGCCAGAGCTTCTGGGACCCATGGCAATCTCTCCAGGGTCTTTATTTGAGGGGAACATACATATTCTTGCTGACACCTGTGACCTGAGCACTTGTAGGAGGAAGCATACTTGGTTCACACCCACTGCTAGAACCAGGATACTCTGTCTGTTCACGAATGGAAGGATGCTACTGGTAGGTCACTCACCTCTTGCTTGTGGAATAAATTTGTCACTGTTGACTTGTGGTCTCTGGAAGTTTTAAAGTCAGGCCTATTTAACATCAAGGTACTTTTTTTTCTTCTTTTTTTTTTTTTTAATAATATCCGGAAGCCTGTCCACTTCAGCTTTTGTCTATACAATGAAAGCAAAGTTACTTGACACTTTCTTTGGGAAAATGGGGAACTAGGCAGGGAAGGGTTAAGTTGCCTGGGATTTCTCAATCAGCCTCAAGAAGCCTCAGGTCAACTTTGCTCATAAAACTCCTCACAAATATTCCCTTTTCTATCAGAGCAATTCTAATTCTGCACGCAGACCAGAGCCACTCAGATTATTACACACTATTAAAAATTAATTTTAAAAGTGGCCTGTTTTGTGTCCGACTTTAAAATGATAGTCACAGAAAGTCTGAGGATGCTAGAGATCTCCAAAGCACTGTGCTCTTTTTACTTGACAAGCAGGAGTCACTGTGGCCTCCCGTCCTTTCCGGAGGAACCAGCATGCCTGCAGGATGAGAAAGGTTACACTTGGTCAGCTGCTTTTGGACCTGCTTGAGGAACCTCACTTAATCTTATCCAGTTCCTTACAGGTCATGCCGTATGGGTCAAAACCGTACAGATTCTTGAGGGACATGTTTCAGCTTGCAGCACCAAGCAGAGGATGTGGACTGAACCCGGTAGTCCATCAATCAGCCTCACCAGTGACCAGATCACAATCATTTTGATTCATTTACGTCTAATCATCTTCTATCCTGTCTTAGCTGGGCTACACTGACAAAGTTCTCAAGCCTGGTAACTTCTGAATCACAGTAAAGTGTTTCTCCCATTGCTGGAGTCTGGCAGGCCATGATGGAGTTGTGGGGGAGGCCTAGTTCCTATTGAGGTTAGAAGGAAAATCTTCCCAGACCCTGACCCTCCTATAGATTCTTTCCTCCCTATTGTATGTGTATCTATGTCATTTATGAGCATCAGATACGTTAGTGGAACCAGGACAGTGATGTAATTTTAATCTGTGTATGTGTGTATATGTTTATATATATGTTTGAGTATATTTGTGTATGTGTGTTTATGCTCGTGTATGAGTATACTTGTGTGTTGTGTGTGTGTATGTGTATGTATGTGTGTAAATGTTTGTGTGTATGTTTGAGTATGTTTGTGTATGTTTGAGTATGTTTGTGTGTATATGTGTGTTTGTATGTGTCTGAATGTATGTTATAGTATATTTAGATGAGAAGTAGGAAAAGAACAGTACTTATAGACCAATGTTCTGTTAAACTTCAGGGTCTAGGGTATGTGATATTGATTCAAGTATCAGTTCAAACATCCATCCATCCATCCATCCATCCATCCATCCATCCATCCATCCA
>NW_021605262.1:4193647-4239762 GCF_004785775.1 Grammomys surdaster | reverse complement strand
ACATCCATCCATCCATCCATCCATCCATCCATCCATCCATCCATCCATCCACACATCCATCCATCCATCCATCCATTAATCTACTTAACTGTCCATCTATACACAGTTCTATCCACCCATCTACCTATGCATCCATCTATATATGCATCCATCCATCTGTGGAATTGTAGTGGCCTTATGAAGAAGTGTTGAAGGAGCTTCAACCCAGATACCTCAAACAGAGGATGGCAGGAGTTGGCTTCCTTCCCCTTCCCATCTTGTCACATAAAGCTGGATCCCCCAGCATCAACCCTGGCAGGAATTTATTACCCTGACAATTATCAGCCTTCACTCTCTGTTAGACCTTGTGAGGCTTTTTCTTCCTGGGATCCCACAGCCCCTGAATATGAAGATGAAGCATTCTCCAAAACCCCTGCCTTGACCAATTAATTGTACATGGCCACAGAAACATTGACCACCTCTCTAGGGGCAAAAATATCCCTTTCTCACCCACAATAAACAAACCAGTTCTCCTAAGCTGTTCCTAGATGTGTTAATGGCCTGCACACTCATTTGCATACCCATTTATTCTATTTACCATGTGAGTACGGAGTACCCATCATCGGCCGTTCTTGGGACCTAGACATACTCATAACCTTCTAGAAAGAATGCTCTGGGCTTGAGCATGCCTTTTATTGCATTTGTAGGAAGCTTTTACCACAAGGTTTGGTATCCAAGGATCAGCCCCTACTTACCACACTACCACTAGTCTAGTTTTGTATGCTATGGTGCTTAATTATGAAATTTCACGTGACCTGGACCCAAAACCAACTAAACTCCTTGCTAGTTCCCATCAGTATCTTGGCCTTGGAATGAATTACCTGTGCCTCATTCCAATGCTCTATAGTAGCCCCTGTCCCTTGACTTACAGACCATATACCCCACAGTGTAGAAACTCAGCTCTTATTCCTTTTCTTAGTGTATGTGCCAGGCCCCATCAGGAGAAGGCACAGACCTGCTCTCCCAAAGGATAGGCTTCAATGGAGGTCACTGAAGACTTAGTAGCCTTGGGAAGCTGGGCACAGTGATTGCAAACTACTCAAGGACTTCGGCCCACATGGTCCAAGAGACCCTTTTCCAGAGTTTTCAGGAGGAAAAAAAAAAAGGCAAACTGTGAGGCTTCTTGGCAGCTCTCATACTCTATGGCCAGGTTCCCATGTTCCACCCAGTGGCTGAACTTCTTAATCTTCTACTTGTATGTGTCTTTCTTCCCTGCCTGGGATCCCACTCTCTTCTGGGGTGAAGATGTGACTTATATGGGAATGCTTCTTGTTTTTTTTAGGGTATCCTATTTACTAGAATGCCAAGATGCACTCTCTGAGACTTTAGAACAATTCTAGTTAGTTGATGCTACCCCTGGAATGGGGGTGATGTTCTTTAGATGTGGGGAATGTGAAAGTAAGTGGAAACCTCCTGTAGTGTCCCCAACGGTCCTGAACTAGTGTCTTTCAGGGATGTCAGTAAGCCTGTGTCCATAATAAAATGCCCAAGGCAAGCCAAAGGAGAGGTAATTCATGGCTTTGGAGGTCTGAAGCCGAAGAGCAGGCCCTCTTCTCTGGCCTCTGATTGGAGCTTTAGGTGGTGGCCACCATAGAGAGATAGTGTGTGCTGACAAGCAGGAACATTTGAAACAGGAAGCAAAGAGACAGAGCAGAGGGTCCCACAACCCCCTTTGAGGAGGACTCCAAAGATCTGAGAACCTCCTATTAGGCCCCAAGGCTTTGAGGTTCTCCTACTTCCCAACAACTTTGAGGGCCAAGCCTTGCTGGCATTGGGCCTGGGGAGCATTGCACCCACACTACAGCAAGCCTCAGGATTCTCTCAGAGTGAGACAAGTACCTTGAGCAGCTGCCATTTGAATGTATCTTTCAAGGTTTTTACCCATTAATCTCTTAAGTTTAGTTCCTGTCTGAATATCTCTGCAGGGATAGTGCTGGTTTCATGTCAGCTATGCCAGCATAGCTGACTGAGCTCCTTGGATCAGCGGAGGGCTGAGGGCGAGAGAAAGAAAGACAGAGAGTCATCTGGTAAAGAACCAAATGCTATATTTTCAACTGCATAGCTCCCTTTTATACTCCCCACAAAACAGGAACACAAACAGGAACAGGAATAAAAACAGGAACAAGGAGACACACTAGGCAGCCTAGCACCTAAGTTTGGGTTTCTCCTTGAGCAGTCTTCTCAGGGAAATGCATAGAGGCAGGGGATTGGGCACAACAGCACAGGTGCAGAGGATGGTGACTCACAGTTTCAATCTTTTGCCCCTCCCACCTCCATCTTTCTACCAATCGTTTCATACCTTTCTTGTCTGCATAGTCAGGGCAGGTAAGTTTATAGCATAGGGTACCATGCTGCCAACTGTCACAGGCTCCTGTCTCTGCATCTATAGTAGACTCCTTCCTGGGTGCCTCTCTTAGGGTTAGAAGCTGTGCTATTCCTTAGGTTGTCAGTAGCCAGCAACTCTTGAATCTGTCCAAATCCTAATTTCCTTCTGCAGAACAGAGAGTGGCAGGGCTTGCTGGCAGCTTAAGGGTTAATTCTCAGAACTCTCCAAAGGAGCCAAAGGGTCCCACCCACCTACCAATGCTGCTTTACAAAATGAATTTTCAGTGTACCTCCCACAGATGACCATTGGTTGTAGACCATAAATAAACACAACGTTGATGCTGATAGTTGTGGGATCTGATTATGCTCCATGTCCTGGCCTCGTGGAGTTGCTGAATGCCTCATGTACACCTTGTGTGGCTGGACCCATTAACTTCCATGTGCTCGTTCATGGAGTGCTATTGCCCACAGAAGATGGATCAATATTTCATCTGTGGAACATCTCGGCTGAGGATGTCTGAGCCCATTGAGGGCCTGCTGATAATGGCTCCTTTATTCAAGCCGACTTGTAGGAACAAGAGATAAAGGAGAAGGGAGAGAATTATAGGATGTCCTCAGGAGGTATGGAGGTTATACACAAAATAGTGAGGAGAGAGAGGGATGTTTCTCAACAAACTGAAATCTAACTGAGCTTGAATACATTCTGAAATGCATTCTCTCATAAAGCATTGACGTTACAAACCTTTAAAGCTCAAGATGATTGTTTCTCTTGAACCCTGAATAGCTAAATATTCCTTGAACAAGTAACTACTGGACAGTGAGTCGCTGACATCCACCCCGTGACAGACCTCAAGGCTCAGCTGTCTTGGCTGTTCTGAGCACACAGTTTTCCTGTAGTTTGCATGTGTGTTCTCTGAGGTCCTCTATTTAAGGATAAGAGTAGATGGGGTGTATGCAGAGTGCTCACAGCAGACACCAGGGAGGCAGGGCAGAGAGAAGCCTGGTCTTTTCAGCTTTCTGGCTCACTCAGGGGCTTCCCAGTATTCATAACCATACATGTCACACATTGTTCCAATCATAGAAAGGGGAAAGACTTGGATGTTACACACCAAGGGGAAAGATTTGGATGTTACACACCATCAGCAGGTGGAGGACAGATTGGGACCAGGATGGGGGTGGGTGGGATGAGCAAACCGACTCATCCTCTGAGTCCATGTGATTTTTAAAGCCATTTCAGTCTTCACTTCCTGTCACATGTCATCTCCATGATTCTTTGCTCTTCACCCAGACTCCAGCCTTTGTAACTTCCATATAATTAAGGAAAGCCTTCACCTTCCGAGCATGTCTGAATCCCCTGTCCTGGCCACTGCAGCACGTGAGCCTTCTCAGATTTACAGGGTATGTTCCTCAGCCTGGCATCCTTTGCAGGCCCACTGAAGCCTGTGTCCAGCTGAAGTGTGGCTTGTGGGCATTTTCCCAATGTCATCTCTTGTCCTCAAGCTCTGAAAGGTGAAGCAGAGGCATGCAGAGCTAAGCCGGCACATTCTCCTGTTACCATCACCCCAGAGTCTAGAATCCCTGTAGGTAACATTTTCTTGTTTTTAAATTAAAAGCATTTTATCAGTTTCTATTGTAATTTTATTTTCCAATTTTATTTGTTTTATAGTTCCATACATTTATATAATATGTTTTTTTTTCGTACCTTATCCCTCTCCCTCCTCTTTCTTTTCAAAGTTCCTCCTTTTTCATGCCTTCTTTTTGTGGGGGGCCCCCTCAGTTTAATTATAGTTTCTTGCCTGAGTGAGGATGGAATGATAGTGGAACAAGGTCAACTTATCTGTGACTATATCACTGAAGAAAACCACTTATCTCCCAACAAGTGTTGATTCCGTATAGTCCCTCTAAGAGGAGTGTGGCCTTAAGAGTCCATGATGAAATGCTGGCAGACCCAAATGTTGTAAATAACCACAAACGCAGTGAGTGTAATGATTATGTCATGTCCGGGAGACAAATGTTACTGTTCATCTTCCCCAGGCTCAGCTCCTACTTCGTCTCACCCTCTCTTGGCCATTACGTTCCCTGAACGTTGGAGAGGAGGTCAAGCAATTTTGGTTGATTTCACTTTTGACAGCAGTGATTCGAGAGTGCTTTAGTTGAAAGCTTGTAAAGTAAATATCTAGCTATTGTTATTTTTATCTAACTAGCCATTGGTATGATTGGGTTACATGGCCTGCATGCTCCCATTCTTCTGAGGAGTGCTGGGATCCATTAGGCCCAGTGTTTACCTTACTGGGTGAGTTATCTCTGCTTGAGCTGTGTGTGCATCCATGGTTCCTGGTGCAACTTGTCCTGTTTTCATCAATTGTATACACATTGGACGTATTTTCCAACTCATATTCTTAGTGAGTTTTTAGCTGTCAGTTCTACTGAGTTCTGGAAATACAATAGTGTTAACAATCTTCCGTTGTGAATAAAAACCCTGTTCCTGTAAGATGTGTACGCACTCAGTGTGGGAGATGACAGTTTTCATCTGTTTATCTAGAACAAGTGATGGAGTTGAGGCCACTCAGGTTCTCTGTAAACTTCATTCTTCCTGATCATTAATTCTGTGTTTAAATCTAGGGACACCAAATCATCCACTTCCAGCTGTGGTCCAGAGAAAAAGGTGCTCAAGATGAGTAGAGTGTTCCATACTTTGTTACTTGACTTCCAGATTGAGCCCTTACAACAGCCAGTTGTGAGATAGGCCCTGCAGCTCATTCTGCATGCATCCTGTGATGTTAGCAGCATATGTCAATCAAATGTGCCCATTTGCAGTCTTTAGATGTAGGGCTAGGATACAGTGGTGGTCCAAATTTCTGAAAAGAATGAAGTCAGACAGACTCCTCTTTTTTGTGTGATATAGATACATATACATACACACACATATATATATTACATATATGTGTGTTCATATGTATGTGTGTAAGTCTATGTGCACATATGTAAGATATCCAACATGTATATATACATGTGGGGCATAGGTCAACACTGGATATCTTAGTCACTCTCCTGTGATTTTTTTTTCCTGATTCAAGGTCTCAAGGTCTCGCACTGAACCTGGAGCTCACTGATTAGCTAAGATGGCTGGCCACCAGCCTCAGGATGCATTTCAGGTCACGTGACCATAATTATGGATACTTGAGAGCTATTAGTGAGTGAGACCAGAATAGAGATACTTGGTTCAATTTTGGCAAATGGTATTGTTAACCTGACAGCTGTGAGGATTGCTTTAATCTTCTCAATTTCATGTGCTTTTCCTTGTTTTTGTCTTAGACTACACAGAGGAAGACATGTGACCTCTATCAGGATGATTGGGAATAGGCACAGTCAGAAGTCCAAGTGACGTGCATACCACTGTATCTTAGGAAAACCCCTGCCTTTGATCATAAGTGACTACACTGGGCTGATGCAGGATAATTTATCCCTTTGCCAGAAAGAAGAACACAATAAAATGTATTTGGTCATTGACAGAATGTATTTTAGCGTTGCTGGAATTGTAGGTATGTATGTGTGTGATTTAAGTGTCACAGTGAATTGTCATTTTAGAATCAATTCAGTGGATGGAACAGGACTGAGCTGAAGCAGTTCTTAGCTTCTGGCAGCTCCCAGGGCACCTTCCAAACCATTCTTACTCCCAGATTTGGCTCCTTTTGTTTTATGAGTGGAGTTTAAAACTGCAAAGTAGCAAACCCAGGTAGCCTTTCTATACTACTGGCCCATTGTTCTTCCTACAGAAGTTACTGTGAAATTGACCAAGGTGACCTTGGATTCTGTTTCCTACCTCTCACCCTACTTATAGAGGGAAAGATCTAGGGGAAGGGCTAGGGGGGAGAACTAGGAAAAGCATGCATTCTCAGACATGGCCTCTGATGAGGAAGGCTTGGCTGGCTTCTGGGAAGCACAGATGAACAAGTGGAAAGTCATGTTGTTCCAGGGGTGCTTTCTGAACTCTGGGCTCTGAGGACAGATGGCTGAGACTCAGCACTCCGCAGTACTTAGGGCTTCAGTGAACCCTTGATCACCCACCTCCTAGGTCCTGCTTCTTCTATAATGGGATATGTACGATGCCATCTTAATGCTCATGACCAGTGTTGATTTAAAAATCTGCACCTAAAAACATAAAGAGCTGGCTAGACATGAGAGTCTTATGCTTGTTAAGATGCCAAAGGAGGAATCCATTCCTACACCTCCCATGATGTGTGCTGAGGGTGTCTGCATTCAGAAAAGCCCATGCCTCACCTACCACTGTCTATGTGTTCCCACTGTAAGGGTTACCTCTAGGACACCCCCACTTTGACTTCATTCTTAGTCTCTGCCTCAGGACCTCATATCCTCTCTCTAGGCAAGGTGGACTCTAGTGGATGCATGGCTTGTCAATCCAGATCACGCCAGATGCCCATGAGTTTGAAAATGTCCATTCACAGGATCCCTTTGTTCTTTTCCTCACCAGGACACTGGGTGTGTCCTATGTGACTATTAATTCATGTGGCTAGATGTGAGGCTGCTCCAAGTTCCTGCACAGGAGGCCTCTGGCAAGGAGTCCATGACAGTTCCTACCTAGTGTACTCCGGAAGGGTTCTGTTAGGGATACCCTTGACCCTTCTAACAAAGACAAAGTGTGGAGTGATGTGCAGTCAGTGCTGCTGACAAGCTTCCTTCTACCTGGTCACTGATGAACAGAACGTCACCTTTGGCAGACTGTTCGCTTTTCAGCCATTCTTACTGTTTTACTTACCTGTGTGGAGATTGCAGTTCTCATGGAAGAGCAAAGTCTGAACAAAGCCTCATGCTCTGAAATGTTTTAATGCATCTGACCCTCACAACACTCTTGGCTCAGCAGCATAGTATATAGTGGTGCTGGATGTTACCATCTGGATGGTCCCAGAGTGGGCTGGGGATAAGAAAGAGCATGGTGACAGCATGTCCTAGCTCGATTGTCATTCCAATGTCTGTGCCACGTTAAGTTAGTCTTATTTTTATTTTCCTCTATTTACCCATTTTATATTATGTGATACCATTAATTATGCATTAGAGATTGAGTTCTTGTACGTGCCACAGTGAGTGCCAGTCATCTTTGCTTTCCTTAGTAAGCATTTAACTTGGCTGAGTTCAACTCAGTCTATTTGTTTCTGACAGTTCTTGCCCTTTCTCTCCTTTTCCCCTTTCTCCTCCCCTTCCCTCCTTTCTCCCCTCTTTCCTCTATCCCAACCTTCTCTTTCTTCTCATGCTTCCTGTTGTATGTTAAGTAGTAGATAGCCCGCAACGTCTAGGGCATCAAAGAACTGGCATCCATACAGGATGCTAATAGAAAACCTAATACATGAGTCTATTGGGAGTCTTGGGTCATTGGACCCATGCTCTTGACATGCAATGTGGAATTCAAGTCCCATTTCGTTCCACATTCCCAGCCACTAGGTGAGTGGGTCTCCTCTGCTGCATGCCCTCTGTAACCCTACCCTGATGTAGCAGCCATCCAATCACAAAACTCTAAGCCTGAAGGCCAGAATAAACCTTTCCTCTTTTAAAACTTGATTGTCTCAGGTAATTTTTAAAAAAATAGTCATAGGAACTAACGTTCCTACCCAGAGCTTTAAGAATCAATATCGAGCCTCTGAATATGTCAGACTCTTGCAGACCTCTAAGGAGACATCTATATCAGGTTCTTATCAGCATGCACTTCCTGACTTCCACATCAGCATCTACCTTTGATGACTGCACATGGGATGGATACCCAGGTAGAATGGTCTCCAGATGGCCCCTCCTCCAGTTTCTGTCCCTCACTTTGTCTCCATATTTGCTCCCTTGAGTATTTTGTTGCTCCTAAGAAGGTCTGAAGCACCCACAGTTGGTCTTCCTTCTTCATGAGCTTCATGTGGCCTATGAGTTGAATCTTGGGTATTTCAAGGTTCTGGGCTAATATCCAATAATCAGTGAGTGAATATCATGTGTGTTCTTTTGTGATTGGCTTACATCACTCAGGATGATAATTTCTAGTTCCATCCATTTACCTAGGAAATTCCCTAATTCATTGTTTTTAATAGCTGAGTAATACTCCATTGTGTAAATGTACCACATTTTTTTAATCCATTCCTCTGTTGAAGGACATCTGGGTTCTTTCCAGCTTCTGGCTGTTATAAATAAGGCTGCTATGAACATAGTTGAACATATGTCCCTGTTATATGTTAGAGCATCTTCTGGGTATATGCCCAAGAGTGGTATAGCTGGATCCTCAGGTAATGCTATGTCCAATTTTCTGAGGAACCACCAGACTGATTTTCAAAGTGGTTGCACCATCTTGCAGTCCCACCAACAATGGAGGAATGTTCCTCTTTCTCCACACCCTCGCCAGCATCTACTATCACCTGAGTTTTTAATCTTAGCCATTTTGACTGGTGTGAGATGGAATCTCAGGGTTGTTTTGATTTGCATTTCCCTGATGACTAAGGATACTGAACATTTCTTTAGGTGCTTCTCGGCCATTCGAGTTTGCTAGCCATTTAACTGATTATGAGTTCCCCAGTGGAGGAGTTAGAATGAAGACTGTTGGAGCTGAAAGGGTTTGTAGCTCCATGAGAAGAGCAACAATATCAACCAACCAGAGCTCCCAGGGTCTAAACCACCAGCCTGGGAGCACTTAGGAAGGGATCCATGGCTCCAGCTGTATATGTAAGGGTGGAGGGCCCTGTCGGGGATAGGTGGGAGAAGAGATCCTTGGTCTCATGAAGGCTGGATGCCCCAGTGGGTGGGAATTTGAGGGTGGGGAGGTGGGAGTGGGGGGTAGGTAGGTGTACATCCATAGAGAAGCAGGAGGATGGGTGAGGGGATAGGGGGTTCCTGGGTGGGTGGGGATGGGGTAAGGGGATAACATATGAAATGTAAATAAAACATCCAATAAAAAAATTAAAATAGAAATATAAAGACTTAAAAAAAAAGAATCACTATTGAGGTATATATGGGATATACCTGGCTAGTGTTATGTCAATTTGACACAGGCTACCCTTATCAGAACGGAGATGAGTCTTAGTTGGGAAAATGCTTTCATAAAATTGGGCTACACACAAGCCTGTAGGGCATTTTCTTAGTTAGTGATTGGTGGGGGAGGAACCAGCCCTTTGTGGGTGGTGCCATTCCTGGACTAGGTTCTATAAGAAAGCAGGCTGAGCAAGCCAGGAGGCAGGACCTTTCCACGGCTTCAGCTCTGGTCTCCAGGTTCCTGCCCTGGTTGAGTTCCCACTCTGACTTCTTTGTGTGATGAACAGCAATGTTGAACTGTAAGCTGACTAAACCCCAACTCACTTTTGGTCATGGTGTTTCATCACAGCAGTGGTAACCCTGATGAGAACAGTGGCTCGGTTGTGGAATGTTTTGTGTAATGGAGTGATACAATATATTTAGAGGTACAGTGCTATTCTGACCACAATTAAGCAGTTTTTAAAAATTGAATCAGTCAGTATTTACTCAGCTCTGTGAAGCTGTGTGGGTTTTGACAAATACATAATGACTTTCATTCACTATGACAGCATCATAAGTGAGTCTCATGTCCTTAAAGCCAGGGTGCTCTGCAGGTGCCCTGATCTTGGGCCTGCCAACCTCTAAAACCACAAGAAATGTATTTCTGCTGTTAGTTAAACACAGCCTTCTGGTGGTCTACCTGCTCAGCCCTCCTGACTGCTGCCTGTGCTAACTCTACAGTCCTCACCTTGCCCCGCCCCGCCCCGCTCCTCTCCCCTCCCCTCCCTTCTCCCCTCCCCTCCCCCCTTGCCATTTTAATGAGTGCCTGCTGCATGCACCACTGTCTCTTGCAATTTTGAAGTGACAAAAACAGGAAGTGATTCTCCTCCCAATCTTTGCAATACCATCTGTAGGCAGCAGGGCCTGAGCTGTTTAAGAAACCTAGCTGAACGGGAGCCAGAAGGTTCCTGCATTGAGGTTCTTGCCCTGAGTACCTGCCTTGACTTTCCTCAATGATTGCTTGTGTGTGACGTGGACATGTAAGCCCTTTCCTCCCCATGTTGCTTTTGTTAGAGAAGTTTTCATAGAACCAGGAAAGCAAAACACAATAAAGCATAACATGTATGTGTGTGTGTGTTGGATTATTAGTGTTCTGTTTAACAAATTACCACCAGAGCCAAGATTTACACTATTTTTGTCAGAAAATATTATAGTTTATAGTTTAGCATTAATATATATAGAAATGTGTTCCAACTTGAGTTGGTAGTTTTTGAATCTGCACACTCTGTACCACAGTGTGTGCATGCGTGTGCGTGTGTGTGTATGTGTGTGTGTGTGTGTGTTTTGTACACAGAGATCTATTTTTTTAGCCTCTTTGATAGAAAAGGCTTATTGCTTCTCCACAGAGTTGCTGTTTATCAAAGACCAGGTAATTCCTTTTGTGTCTGTTCTGGACTCTACTGTCCCCTAGAAATTGTGGCCGACTCTGCTCTTCTTCAGAACAGTTTGGCTGTTTTAGATGTTTGCCTTTCATATACATTTAGAATCTGGTTTTTTTTTTTTTTTTTTTTGTTCTCTCTCTGAAATCCTTTGCTGGGATGTTGTAGAAACCAGCTATCCAGGCAATAAAAATGGTGCTTAACATTACTGAATTTTCTAGTACAGAAACATGGATTGTCTTTCTGTTTATTTGGATCTTGTTTTTCCTCTGTTCACTCTGAAACAGCTTACAGGGACTCTGGGTCTTCATTGGGTTTGTAACTAGTTATGCTTCCGTTTGGTGCCACAATATCCAGCCTTATTTCAAACCTTAAATTTCAACTTTTTCTGTAATAGAAGAGAGTGATTAGATTCTGTTTACTAACTATCTGTCTTACAATCTTGTAAAATTCATTGGTTAACTTCAGAACTTTTTCATTGTAAGTTTTCTAAATGAGCTATCACATCATGGCAAATAGTCACAATCATTCCTTTTTTCCTCAAGCTGAGTGTTTTGCTTTTTACTCAGGTTGATTTGGGTTTTTTTTTTTTTTTTTTTTGGAGGGGTGGTGGATATCTTATTTCATCAGCTAGAACTTTCAACACATTTATATGCACAGTAAAATAACGTACTATGTGATGCTTGCCTTGGTCTTAGAGGGAAAGTGTCCAGTTTTTATCTTCTTTAGGGTAATTTTACCTGTGTGCATTTCATAAATAAAAAAAGTTAAAGTATGGAAAATGATCTTTCTTCTCTCGTCACTGTGAGGCTTGTTTTTCCTTTTTCCTTTTTTTCTGTGTATTAAAACTGGCATTTGTCAAATGGTTTTATGTACTAACTGATATAATTCTTTTTAGGAATGATATGATTATACATTTTGCCTTCTTATACAGAAGATTACATTTTCAAATTTTGAGAAAAATTTGCCTACCAGGAACAAATCCTGCATGATTTTAGTATTTTGTTGGTTTTGATTGCCTGATATTATAATAATTTAAGATATTTTCTATTTCACGGTAGATATTATTTTGTAGTCTTCCTTCCTGAAGTTCTGACTATGTTCTTTAATAGGGTTGTCGTCTCAGAATGACCTAGAAAGTATTGTTTTATGTTCACAGCTTCTGGGAAGATAGATGTTATTTTCCCTCAAATATTTGAAAAGATTCCTTGCCCAAACCAACGGATCTTGGGACTTCTGTTGGGAATCTTACTGACTCATGTCACTCGTGTGATAGGTATGGAGTCACTGTTGATCTTATGAGGTTTTCTCTCTCACTCTGTTTCCCAGATGAGTTTTATGATGTGGTTTATGAATCCTTCTGGTGCTGCCAGAGAATCAGCTTCATGTCCAGGCGTTTTCTATTTTCCTGCTCATAGATTTCTGCCCTCATGTGACTGCCCTCTTTCTTCAGCTTCTTCTAAGCTCAAGCTGTTCTTCTTTGACTCCTTGCTGTGGAAGCTAAGAACACTGACTTCTGTTCCTTCTTGTGTTTGTAACATACTGCTCTTTTGCTGTAAGTGTTTCTCTGAGCTCTGCTTCTCTGCAGCTTGAAAATTTGGCTCTTGTGTTTTCATTTTCATTTGGTCCAAAATACGCTTACATTTGTCACGAGAGTTATATTGCCCGTGTGTTACCCCGACCTCCATTGTTTGCAGAGGGAGAAAAGTACCTTCAAGAAGATGGATTGAGGAGAACATGGAGCAAACCAAATCAAGGCACAACGGCCTGTGTGTATGAAATTGTCACAGGGAAACATTATTTTGTGTGGTAGCTAAAACAATTTATAAAACATAAGTTCTAAGTCTTTGGTACTATTTCTGTTGTGGACCTTTCTTTTAATGGTACTGGCATCTGAGAACACACCCCCTGTGTCTTCTGCTCTGGTGGATGGGTTAGGTGCTCTGTGGGCCAGACTGCTGTCACTCGTGAAGAATGTTCCAGCTGAGCTTGAGAAGACTCAGTCTTGCTGTTGGTGGGTGGAATATTCCAAAACATTCATTCAACCAGGCTCCTTGGTAGCCGCGTTCTGTTGACAGTGTCTTTATGGATTTTCTGTGTTCTTGACCTACCATTGACTGCCAGGTATCTGAGGTCCCTAGCTATGACAATGGGATGTTTTTACTTCAGATGTCTAGCACTCATATTTTGCCAGGCTGTCTGGGCACAGTGCTATAGAATCATCATGTTTTATCTGAAGACTCCTGCAGCTCTCTCAGTCCTCCAGAATCCACGTAGGCATACAAGGTCATTCTCCAGCCACATCCACATGGTCCATTGTGTCTCCATCTTTAACATGGACTTTGCAGAACAGTGCATGAAGGTAAGTCTTGTTTTCTGAACTCTCTGAACTCTGCTGGTCCCTTTCATTGTGACATTTGGGGCATTCAATTAAAAATGATTACAATTTCATTGGGTTCAAACAAATCATGTTTGTGACTATTTTCTGCTCGTTACCATTGATGTGGCAGTTTTCAGTTCATTTCTGGGAACTTTTATTTCTGACTCCTGTAGCTTAAATCAAACACATTTCAATTTTTTTAAATCACCTCTCTTAATGTGTAAAGCCAACATTTAAAAGACCAGTTGTTGCCACTGACTTCACAGTGTCTATCTGGACTAATCAGAGCTTAATTACAAACAATATGGGTCTCTTGCATGTACACACAAGGTCCTGATAGCAGAGGGTTCTAAAGCTTTCTCACCGTCTGCTGCTTTTTCTTAAAGAACAGATCCATCAGGGCTAAATTCCTTTGGAGGTTCTTTTGTTGTTTGGTTTTGGTTTGAGAAAAAATTTTGTGTTCTTTCTTATTTAAAGGCTAATTTTTACTAATAATGCACTTCTAAGGTTTTTCTGCTAACAGTTACAATCTTGTACTCTGTTTGTTTCTTGCTTGTGGGGTGCCTGATAAGTTTCCCACTCAGGTACTTTCCTTTGGTCTTTGTGGGTGAAGTGTCTTCTCTGTGATTTAACCAAGTCTTTTTTTTTTTTCTGTCCTTGGCTTTCTGCAGTTTGGAAATGGTGTGCTAATGTCTTGTGTGTCCTGTCTCCTTATTCCTGAAACTCTGCCCTTCAGCATTTGCTGCTCTGTGTTTTCTGAGCTTCTCCCACTTGAGGTTGGAGGTATGTCACTAACGGAAGCAGTTCCACTTTGAGCTTACTTCCGATATCTATTCTACTCTGCTTTCTCGTCCCCAGCTCATCTTCCATCCATGGTTCCCTCAGCTTGTGGGGGTGCTAATGCCCTGGCTGGCATCTTTATTTTTTCCGTGCTTACTTTGGAGCCTCCTCTTCTGAGTCTGAACCCCTAGCCTTCTGCTCACATGCCTATGTGACCTGGATTCTGCCTTTCTCCCTACAACTCCTGACACCTTGTTAATGGTCACTTGGTCACCTGCTATCCATCTTTGGTGCTGTTACGTCATGGAGTCTGGAACTCAGGATAGCTCTGTCTTTCAGGTTGCCTGTTCTGCTTTTTGGCATGCTCTCTGGTTTTCTGGTTAAAACTCTATGTGTCCTCTGGATCTGAGGTGAACAGGATGTGAGTGAGGTTCTTTTTAGCTTTTCATCTGACGGCCTGTGTTCAGCACCTCTTTTTTTCTGGCCCACTGTTACTACACCAGGCTTCCCTCTGGTGGTAGAAGACTGTGGAGCGTATTGTTCTTAGAGTACCAGTGTCACAATTTGTCCCCTCTTCTTTTCTGTTCTTCCTAGGTTCAGGAAGCCCTTGGTGGAGAGCTGTCCATGGCTCTGACATAGCCAGGACAGACCTTTGTTTTGACATGGCCACTAGGCTGGTGTCATAGTGTTTAAAGTCCCCTATTCTTCTCACCCCAGTCATACCATAAAGGGCATTCTGCAGTCTCATCGGGAGAGCTCAGTGAAAGTCCTGGTAGCAAGGTCCAGGAAGGTGGGGTTGCCATGACCATTGCCTGCCTTTCTGTTCTTTAGGGCTGACCTGACTGTGCTTTTCTGGATTTTTCTCATTATAGATTTCAGAGTAGCAGTTTGCTTGGGACCCTCAGTTCTCCAGTAGATCAAGACAAGTCTCTGGTTTCAGTGCATCTGTAATGCAATGACAGGAATTTCTCTGAACTCTGAGATCCCTGTAGTCCTTGGAAGCCTAGACTTCAGTGACATCTTGTCAGATGGCAGCAAAGAACTCTCTGTGTGCCACTGCCTGGCAGGTTTGGTCTTTCAGGAACACCCAGGACAACTCACCTGGACAGTCATGAGGCATAAGTCTACCAAGCCCCAGAAGGAAGCCTCAGGAGGAAGCCCCAGGGAATAATCTTATTCTAGTAAAATGACTGTCAGATCCAGAGGAATCAGAATTTCCCCAGCCTCAGCTCCTTAGGCTTCCCAGAGTCAGAGTCATCATGGGACAAGTTCATTCTGAGGCTTTCTGGCTTCAGCCCAGGACAGCTACAAAGGACTCCAGGAAGAATCACAAACGAACACTTTAGATCCAATGAAAAATTTTAGGCTCTTTTCTGTTCTAAAAGACACATCAAGATAGTCACAAAATATTAACATCTACCCTTACCCCAAAATAAAAGCTGATGGATTCCTTCCAAAGCTGCTAAAAAAGTTTAATATATGACAAGAATTCTAATGTAACAAGAAGCCCGGGGGGGGGGTGGGAGACCCTTAAATCCTTGTCCACCAAACTTTCCAATTTTCAGTCTCTCTGGAATATTCTTCTGAAAGCACTGCCTCCTATTAAAAAGGAGTTTGTGTCGGACATCAGCAAAGCAAATCTCAAACATAACCTTCACCGTTCTGTGATTGAAATGGTTGTTCAGGAAAACTTGGTCTGTTAATAACAGGAGCTCTGAAGCAGGATCAGTACAGTAGGAAATGCGTACACAGGTGGCAGGCAGCCAGCTTGGCAAGGCCTCTACCCTGAGTATTGCATGCAAACCCTGAATTTTCTGGGTTGACTGGGAACCTGGTCAGGCCTCCTCTTCCTCACTGCCCTTTCTCTTCCAGTGCTCCCTCTCCCTCATCTTCACAACACCCGGAAATCCTTCCATTTTTATGTCTCTTTGGTGACATTCTATAAATTATTCTTCCAGGACTAAGAGTATGTCAAATATTCAGGAGTCCTGACAATGGGCAAGGGGGTTCCCCAACTTCACGTTTTGGGGGATATATATTACATGCAGGAATAGCAGTCTCTGATACCTGTGACAGTGAGAGAGGAAGGGGTGCAGTGTTTGCCCCAGGGCTGGAGACAGCAGGACTAGATGCTCATGTCCCATACACTGATGTTACTGCTGATGAGACCCAGTAAACAAACCCCAGTAACACATGCAATAATTAGTAAGAAATAAATGGGTGCTTAAGTATTAATGAGATAAATATTTAGCAGGTTATTTGAGATCTTTATTACATCCTCTGATGTTTAAAAAGTAATGAGAGGTTTATTAAAACTTCAAGCTACGACTTGGTAAAGGAGTTTTCACAATGAACCCATCTCCCCGAAGTCCCAGAGTGGAGGCCTGACCTGAATACTGCGTAGAGGTGGGCCTTCTCTGGGAGAGATGCTGTGCAGATGATGGGGGCCAAATATGAGCATCTTTAAGAATCGGCCTGTAGCTGGGATTTGGTCCTGGGGCCACAGAAAGTTGAGCTTTGGTCAGCGGAAAGAACTCAGAGAGTCCTGAAATCTGAAGCCAGCTGAGGACCTCTAGCTGAGGCCTGGAGTTCCTGATCTTTCCACAGCAGGTCACGTCCCAGGGAGCAGCCACACACAGGTGTATTATGTAACCATGGCTGTATGACGAGCACATCACAGAGGATAGGACCAGGGATGAAGAATGAACTGGATTCCTAGGGTTCTGGAGGCTGAGGTCAATGTTGGCCCAATAAGCTTCCAGGTCTCCTCTTGGTGCTCATCTCCTCTGTGATCTCAAGAGCAGGAGGAAGGGTAGGGGAGCCATGTGCCAGCTCTTTAAGGCCATAAATCTATAACGTCTGTTCTTGTGATTAACTCACTTCTATAAAGTTCTGGGGACATGCCCTGGGGACAGAGACACTCAGCTTTCAATGTAGAGGCATTTAAAGATCCCCAAGGGCAGTCTTGTAGGAGAGTTTAGTGGAGCCTTCCCTCTGTGGCTTAAGGAAAACAAGAAGTCAGTGGCCAGTGGTAAGATCTCCAGGTGACCTGGTCTTCAGGATGACCCTGCTTTGTTCTTCATGTCTAGGTTCAGACCCTATACAGAGACAGCTTCCACAGACCTGAAATCATAGGCAAACCGATAGCTGAGGGACTGGGAAAGGCCTGGTAAAGTGTAGGCTATCTTATTGGAACAAGACACCTGGCCTGACCACTGAGATAGCCACATGTACTTCATCACACCTGTAGCCCAATACAACTGCAGCCCAGCAAACCTACAGCCTAGCACACAAAGAGCACAGGGCACATGTGGTCAAGTACATTTAGAGCCAAGTGCACCTGCAGCCTAAAGACACCCGGCTCCCAACATACCTGCAGTCCAGCATACTGGGAGCAAAGCATACCTAGAGCACCAAGCACCTGTGTTCAAGCACACTTAGATCCCAGTGTCATTGCAGCCCAACACACCTGTGGCCCAGCACACCTGTATCCTGGCATGCCTGCATCAAAACAGAAAGCAGCTGTGCCATGTGCCACACTAGTTCATACCTATGATCAAGAGACCACAGAATTCACTCTAGGAAGAAGCCTGGGAATCACCCCTGAGCTCTGCCCTTGTCAGTCAGGTGGTGAGCCACCTGAGCAGCCACCATATTTGTAAGATGAACTACACAAACTCCTGTCTCACCTTTACCTGTCTGGTAGATAGAGAGACAGGCCACAGCCCACAGGGTTTTCCTCAATGATCATGTATGTTGTCCACTGCTGAAGGCCCCTTTGAAGACCTTTGACACCAGACTCACAGGACACTTCCTCTCTGTGTATTTGAACATGACACCAGAGCGCACAGCACATGCGTTTGTGAACAGTGTGGCCAGTGTTCCAGGCCTCTGTTCCATGGTGAACAATGTACAATGTGGGCTGGTACAGCCGGTGCATATTGGCCAGGCACACAGATGCTCTACTAGCCTTTAGGTGCTCCATTACAGGAGAGTGTGCTGCTCTGAGGTCTGTGAACCTCCTGTTCTTCCTCCTCTCTTCGTTTCTTTTATTAATTTTTTTTTTTTTTAATTTTTGGCCACGAAGTGTCACCACAGGGTTTCAGTCTCTGCAAGGTAGGAGGCACCTTCAGCAGCAGTCTCCTTGCACAGATTCTCAACCTTCACCTGCGGTGGCTTCCTGAAGTGAACTGGGTGCACTGCCAAGTCAGTACTTTTTATTAGGGGGAAAACATAGTGCCACAGGGGCAGCATGAAAACCCTAAGCAAGATCCCCACCAACCCCCATAGAGCTGCAGACCGTAAAAGGCTCCCTTCCTGTGTGTCTGTCTGAAAGATTAAACAGGGAAAGGAAAACACTGGTTCCCGTGGAAAGTGGCACTCCCTCTGTAACCTTCAGCATTCCCGCTCACCTGCAGAGCCCCTACCCATAATGCACTAAGTGGATGATTAAAAAGAAATGGAGGCTTAACCGAGGCTAAGCGCGGGGTCCCCGGAGCCCGGCGGAGCACTGAACCGTGCCTCTACAGCTGTCTCCACACTGCCCGACATTCTTTATTTATTTGTTATGAAATATTTATGGGTGTTATGAAAGGTTTAAAATAATGTGTCTGTCTCTCCCTGTCTTTTCCCCTTTGCCCCGGCACACTGTTTTCTAATGCATAAATAATTCTGGGCCTGGACAGTGGGCGGCACATTAGGAGGGGTGGGTCCGCTGTATCACATTTTTTCTGCCTGAGAGAAAATATCATTCCTAGTAATTTTCTACACTTATACAATCGGCGTCGACAGTAAATAATTGATGTATGAATTTAGGCCTAACTCCAACACAATCTGACTTTATGCCAAGGGTTACTCCCAACAGATTTTGAGCTAAATCATCTTGCAAAATGGGTTCTTTCAGGGGAGGGGAAAAAAAAGCTTTTTGAAATTATTTTAATGGAAAGCAGAGACCTCCGCACAGCGCTTCTTTTGACGGGGTCTTGCTTTGCGTGGTTGGTAATAAAACCAAGCAAGCTACCCATTAAGAGATGGGAAGTGTTTCATTTGTGATCACAAATGGATTTTTAAAAAGACTGACACAAACTCTTTTGATGGTCTCTCCTTTTCGTCTTTCTCTTTCTCCCTCTCCTATTGTGCGTGCATGTGCACATGGATACGTTTGGTTTGTGTGTCTGTATTTGTGTGTGGTAGGCTGCTCTGCTTTTCATGCTGGCCCCTCCCATAAAAAAATGCAGTTGTGATTAAAATCACAGGTGAGCTGCGTTGGAAAGCTCAGAGCCTCTGATCAGCAGAGAGATTCAGGGAGGGCGCCAACGTCTCTTACCAATAGTTAGAATTCTTTTTATTAATGAGTAGAAATTAATTGTTGAGGTCCAGTCTGGGAAGGATAGAACAGTCTAGAGTCACTGTCTTACCAGCTTCTACTAGAGGTTTCTGGGAAGATCAGACCTCAGGTGTGAAAAACAAAACAAAGCAAAACAAAATAAAAAATAGGGGGAGTTTTAGTAACTGTGCATTTGGGGAACAGGATGGAGTTATTAGGAATCTCCCCTTACGCAATTACTTTTTGGCTGAAACTAAGATTCAACATCTGCCTTTTTTAAAAACAAGGCCTTTACATCTTTGAATACAACTTTATAATTACATTCTCTAGTGTTTACATTTGTGAGAACCATTTATTCATCACTTCCTCTGAGAAATATTAAGACCTTTCTATACCGAATTTAAGATGTAAGTTAAGAAATTTAATATAATTTAAAGCTTTGACAGCAGCTTTTATGATACAGGCAAAAAAAATAGACTGGCTTAAGAAGCAGAAACAAATGATTTTATTGGGCCCCCCCTTACACACACACACACACACACACACACACACACACACATCTTGTGACAGTTGGAGGCAGTGCAAGGCTCTGACTTCATTCCATAGGTGGCAGTCACACCTCGAAGCATGGAGATCAGAGGACTCAAGGCAAAGGCTTGTCCATAAAGTTCTTGCTCTCAGAGAGGTGCTTAATTTCGAGAAGCATAATATCCCCTTCCTTACAAGAAGTCTATTCAATGCAGCCTTTTACCCAGTTTGCTTGATTCACAGACACGAGATTATGAGCAGACTCGGGAATGATGGCCAAAGGCTTTGCCAGTCAGGCAATGGATCAAATGTGCACGCATGTGTGTTTGTGTGTGTGTGTCCTCATGTGTATATGAGTACAAATGGAGCGGACAAACTTGTATCATAGGTGGACATTATATGTCTTTTTTTTTTCATTGCCATACCAAACATAGCCATAGCAGAGGTTCTAGAAATTTCTTCAGGGTCCAGGATGGAGCTGGTAGGAGATATGGGCTTCTGTCTGTAGGACCAGTCTCAGGTCCCTGTAGACAGTCACCCTTATCTTCACATATGTGTGCATGACAGAGTACCCATGTATCTGCACATTTGTCTGTATGCATGTGTGCTGCTTGTGGGTGAGTCTTGGTGAGTGAAGCACTTATCCAGTACTTCAGGTGATAGGAAGTCAGTTGGCGTGAATCTTATCTGTCATGATGCTTATAACAATTTTCTCTGCAATTTTGCTGGCACAAGTCTTTAAGAAGCCAGTGCCTTAGAAACAACCTGTCCATGCTGAAAAGACAGAGTCATAGGTTCAAAGCAGAGGACTAATCTTGTAAGGTGCTTACTTGTGCAGGAGCAGGCCTATGGTGATAACATATGTGGACTTGCACTGAATGTGTCTGGGTATGCTTGTGTCTATATGCTGACACACACACATGTGCATGTGTGCATCTGTGAAGTGGAAGACTGGATAATATGTAGATATGTGTGCATGTATGTTGCATCTATGTATGTGGATATATGTCTGTGTCTGTGTATATGTGTGTTTACATGTGTATATAGATATGGGTGGTATAGATAAGTGTATGGTAAGAGGATATATATCTGTGTGTATGTGAATGTTTATGTATGTGTGCACAATATCAACGTGTATGAAAATCCCTTTGTGTGCCTCTCTGTTCTTGCATGTGTCTGTGTATATAAATATCTATGTTTATCAATGTGTATTTGTATATTTATTTCTGTATGTTCTCACAGCTGTTGCTATGTAACTCTGTATAATGTGTGTAGATTCACCTGTGTGTATATGACTCTGTGCCAGTACATGTTTCTGTGTGTTCATGCCCCTTTACGTGTATATTTGTCTGTGTGTTCATGATTTTGTGTGTGTAGATATGTCTTTATACATGCCTCGGTGTATGTAGTCGTGCCTATGTGCACATTCCTTTGCATAAGTAAATGTGTCTGTTTGCATTTGCCTCTATGTGTTTCTGGCAGGCCTGAGCTGAGATCCAGTTGTCTCATTTTACCTGATAGTCTCAAACACATATTTCTGTATCATGTTAGCCATACACCAGGATCCCCAGGTTAGCCAGCCACCAAGATCCCCATGTTAGCTATCCACCAGGATCCCTATGTGGAGGTTAGAGAAGGAATTTGCTTCTTTTTAACACATTTCAAGAGGAAGTGAGAATGGCACCCAGCAGCTCTGTGCCTTGCAGACAGACCAGGTCTACATGCACTGTCCCCTGCTTCTGTACTCACCAGGTCCCTCTTGATGCCACTCAGCTTCCTGGACCAGTCCTCCTGATCCTCAAGTGCTTAGACAACAGAAGATATGGGCAGTGATCTCACTCTTCTCCAACTGTGAGCATCCTCCCTGTGTCTGACTCTAGGCCAAACAATGATCACAGGAACTACAGGATGCCACTAAATATGGGACCTGGACCTAGGACAGTGTCTCTTGTGAGGACTCTCTACTCTCCTACATGCTGATGCATGCATGCATGCAATACAGTCCTCTGTGGCTGATTCTGATCCTCCTGTAAGGACATGTTCTGCCTGATGTGGCCAACAGGGGCTGTCCCTCTTTGGCAGAAAAATATGGGGTCTCTGTTAGTGAAGCGTCAGGCATCTCATGGGCAAACTCTCACTGCTGGATTGACAGAAGACTCCTCAATAGTCTTCAAGGACTATGTCCAAAGGAATACATCAGTGTTTGTCCTTATATTTTTTTCTTTCACAAGTTAACACATTGGTGACAAAGAGTGGAAAGTCAGCTGGTGGGATAGAAGTGTCTGGTGGGACAGTGGCAGTCTCCAAGTGTCCTCTTGCTTTCCCCTCAGCTCAGTTCACAGGTGATGCATAGAAACCAGGGAAAGCCTGGTCCTCTGAATGAAGCCACCAGGGACACAGAGAGGCATAGCAGTGCCATGCTGCCGGCCTGAATTCTTTGGAGAGCAAATTCTAACGGAAAATGTAATTAAATCTCTGTAAATAGAACACCTGATGGTGCTCCCTCTGGTGCCTGCATGCAAAGCTCTGCTGTTTGCCTAAGGAATTACCAGCAGCAGGTTCTCAGACACACAGGGCCTCCCACCTCCATTAAATGGCCTCTGCCCTGTGACTGGGTGTGCTGTTTCTCAGGCACACATAAGAGACAGAGTGCACGTGGACTCTAGCCTTGACTGGATGGTCAGTGCCCTGGGTTTCAGATGTGCCAATTGCTAATCTCCCTGTGTGAATGGGTCTTAGTCTTGCTCTCTTCTCACCAAGGTCTTTATATCAATAACTGGAGAAGGATCAGAGTTTTCTTGAAAAGCAGTGATTTTCAAGGACCCTGGAAGCAGGGCAGAATGGGTCTCCTGCAAGCTGTTGTTCTCAGATCCTGGTTAGTAGGCTCATCTTGGGCTATAAGTGGCCGTTTGTGGCTCATCCTTTCTTGTAAATAGGATGTTAACAGCAGGGCATTTCTCATGTGGTTTCTAGCGGTCCAGGTCAGAAAAGAGAAGACAAGACACTGTGCATGTGTGTGTGCACGAATGTGTTAATAATATTGTATATGAAGGATGTGCATGCATTTGTGTGAGTTTAAACACCGGAGCTACCATGTGCTGGTGTCAACTGACTTGCAACAGTACAATTGTGACAACAGCTGCTTTTCTGGAGCTGAAAGGATCTTTGGGGTCATGATGAGGCACAGACACCATGGCTGCACGCTCTAGGCAAGCTGTTCTTTCTGGTGCATTGGGTCAGAAAACCCAGTTCTAGGTAAATGAACAGCTGGTGTAGAGAGGAACTCCCAAATTGAACCAGGTCCCACCAAGAACTGGGGATGTTGAGAGCCCTAGAGCAGCTGCCATTGAGCAGAGATAGGGGAAACCCACTTTTAGGAGATATGCACCTAACTGTATTGGGAAATTGCGGGGGATCAGACAGTGGACTGAACCTGAACACATGCTATGAAATAGCGATGGGAACCATGGCTTGGTGTGGAGGCTTCAGCTGGAGGATGGCTGACCACAGACTGCCACAGCTGAGGCCCCTGCAGTGAGGGCTCCTGTGATTCGACCTGTGTTCTGGTCTGTATGGAGTGGTCAGAGCCCATGCAAAGCAGTGATAGTGTCTAGCATCTTCTTTTTGCTTCCCCAGGGCAACACTCCACCTGGTCCTGAACACCACTCTCCACTCCATGTTGCAAATAGAAAGGAGTAAGAAAGAGTCAGAACCACCTGGCTGACCTTTAGGAAGAGGAAGTGATGGAGCTTTGCATATGTTTAAATATGAAACTCACACTGAGACATTAACAAGGCGCTTCTGTTCTTTCTGTGCCTTTAGTTCAACTGTGCCTCTTGTTCTCAAGGACCCAGAAACCCTTCTGTTGTCCTGAAGATCACTAGATGGGCTGACTTCAAGGGGCAGTGGAACAAAAAAGCTGGTTCTGTGATGTGTGCTGGACACAGGTGATTCTGTGAGGTGTGCTGAACACAGGTGACTCTGTGACACATACTAGACACCAATGCAGCTTGTTCCATGTGAAGATTAAATTCAAATTAAACTTTCTGGTGAAAGGACACAGCTCAGTGACCAATGCTCATGCGAGGGTGACCTGCAGGCATTCAAGTCCTTGGAAGTGGTGGCAGAGCTATTTCACTGTCTGACCTCAGCCTCGATCTCTGGCTATATGGTATTCTTTGTATCTTTGCCATGCAAGAGAAGCTCTGAAGCCAAGGAGACAGTTTGTGTCTGTGGTGTCCCAGGAGTCTCTGCTCTGAATATATTGTAGCCCAAGTCTATTGATGGTTGACTAAAGTGTTATAGGCTTGGAGAAAGTATAGGCTACGTGTGGGACCAAGTACCTGTCTTCCCAAAGAGCCAGGATGTGTTCCAGCTTTCTAGTGTAGGATATTCACCCAGACCTTTGTCAGCCACACTGAGAGAAACAATACATGCAGAACAGAGAAGCTTCTCTCTCTTCTTGGCTGGATTTCCCTCTAATCCTGATTTCTAAATGAATACAATCTACTCCAGAACTCTTTAATGTAATAAAAATATAGCTCAGGGTCAGGTATGAAATTAATGACACGAATTCAAAGTATTAATGCTCAGTGGGATGAAACAACTTCAATGAAGAAATAATCAAACTCCGTAACCAGAGCCAAATGGAAAAAGATAGAAGTGAGGAACAATTCCAACAGCAATCTGTTATGAAGGAAATTATGAAAACATGTATAAAATATTTATTTTTAATAAGATGAATGTCCTATTTCTTAAAACTAAAATAAGATCAGAGTGCTATTATCAAAGCGGGCGCCAGCTGCCCAGCTCCCTCCACGAGGATGGAAATGCTCAGTTACCATCTTAATTTGTGCAGCCCCATTTCCTGTCTTTTGTTCTTTTTAAGATTAAATAAATAGCAGTAAGAAAGCTTTGGAATTTTGTTCAGATGAAGTGAAATTTATAGTGCAAGTGCCCAACTAGAAAATTCTCTCTCTGTGTGTACATGCACGTATATGTGCATCTATATGTGTGTGTATATATGAATGTGTCTGTATATGTAATGCATATGTATATATGTGTAAATATGTCTGTATACAATGTGATGCACATGTGTATGTGTGCACACATGTGTGTATGTGTGCATGCATGTGTGGATATACCTTTGTGTGTATGTGCACATGTATGTATATCTGTGTATGTGTATATACACATGTGTATATATATGTACATATACATGAATATGTCTGTATATGTGATGCACATGTGTGTATGTCTGTATGTGTGCCTATGTGTGTATGTGTGTGCACATGTATGTTTATATATGTGTGTATGTATGTGCACATGTATATCTGTGTATACATATATGTGCACACACATACACACAGGCACATATGTGTATGTATATGTATCTGTATGTGTGAATATGTTTGTATATGTAATATATGTGTGTTTATGTGTATATTTCTATATATAATGTGGTGCACATGTGTGTCTGTGCATGCATGTGTGTGCACATGTATCTGTATGTTTGTGTATATGTATGTGCACATGTATATCTGTGTATGTGTGTGTGAACATGTGTGTATGTCTGTGTATATGTGATGCATATGTGTGTATGTGTGCACATGTGTATGTGTGTGTACATGAATGCACTTGTGCATGTGCATGGATGTATAAGTGTGAATGGGGAGTTGAGGGGACAACACCTGGTATCTTTCCTCAAATGTCACTAGGCTTTATTTTGAGATAAGCTCTTTCACTAGCCTGTAACTTGTCAAGTATAAGGCCAACTAACCAGAGGGCTCTAGCTAGCCACATGTTTAACTCTCCACAGCTGGGATTATAAGAACGTGCCACTAGCATAGCTCTTAATTACCCGAGCTCTGAGATCAAACTCGGGTATTCCTGTCTGCAATGCAACCACTTTACTAACTGAACCATGTCTCTGATCTCCACCTGTGAAATCTGAGAACTAGTAATCACAGGGCCAGAGCAGAGCAGAGAAATACTCTGGTCTCCTTGGAAGATGCCTCTGAGAGGAATGGTGCAGATGAAGACAAGGGGCACCAGCATCTCTTGGGCTGAGGAAGGTTTGGATCTGCTGACTGCAGGCTCCTGAGGAGAGGAGATGATTCCTGTGGTGCCTTGCAAGGACATGATGCCTGGTCAGGACCTACCACACTTGCTTGGTGGGAGAACCAAGACACACTCTCACTGCTGTGCTCAATGTTGCTGCCCAGCAGTGAGTTTTAAGGCAGACACTTGGGATGAGTGTGAGAGGATCTCCACCAGCCTTGCTCAGAGAGCAACTAACTCTTGCTAACTCTGCAGGAACCTCAGGCCCCTGGTCTTCTGGCTCATGGGAGCCTTCATCATCGGAGGCTCCTGGTTCTCATAGCTCTGTCTCCCTTGACATACACCAAGTTACTCTACGTCATGATGAAGGATACTTGTTGGAAATTATTCAGTATAGAACAACCTCCAAGAACAAAATGTTCAGAACAGTCTAAACAGGCAATGTTAAAATGAGTTAAATAAAACACATGAACACAGGAGACCCTGCAGAGCCACCAGTCATGTCTGGGGGGATATTTAGAATAAGTGACAAACTTGGCAATTGTATCTGTAAAAAAAAGATAAATATAAAAATAATGAATTTGATATGACCTTTATTTCTGTAGAAACACATTTATGTGCATACTTATAAGGTTTATGATTCCCAAAAAATGTGTATCTGTTTAATCCTTTTCTAAAAAATGTATTTGTTTTATTATTTGGATTAAAATATAATTGCATTATTTCCATGTTTCCTTCCCTCCTGCAAAACCCTCCCCCATCTTTCTCTCTTTCAAATTAATGGCCACTCTCCCTACTAACTGTTGTTACATACATATATGTATATACATAAATATTCCTAAATACACAAATACAGTAAATGTAGCTGTAGACACAGGTGCTTACCAAATGCCTCACATGAGAAGTCAACACAAGCTGTGTGCTCAGGATCTCTTTCTATCTTCTTTCTATACCGTTTCACCACAGAATTTCTAGAGTGGGTTTAGATTCATTGTTTAGCTGAAAACTATTCATGTTCATACATTAGTGTGTGTATGTGGGCGACAAGCAGAGACAGTCACAGTCAGCCTGGCATGTGCTGGGCTCTGCTGGAATCTTTATTTTCCCCAAACTCACAGAGCTTGTATTCAAAAATGATCCCCCACCACCACCATTGATTTCACCTACTTTATTGCCTGTAAGTCTGTGGTGCTGACCTCTTGAGGATATCTCTTTTCCGTCTGTCATGAATGTTTATTCATGTCATGATGTTTATTCTCCCTTCAACTGAAGCTTTAGCATTTTTTTTTACTCTGTGTTCTAAAGATTCTTTAAATCATGTTGGATGCAATAGGTTCCCAGTGTGCCTTCTATATGGCTTTATTTCTTAAGTATGTGGATGTGCTCCTTGCTCACACAGCCTCGTGTGCTACATGCACACTCTCATGGATGTGGTCCTGGTTAACACAGAGTATGTGTGACATGCACACTCTTGCAGATCTTCAAGTTGAGTACATTTGGAAATGCCTTTTGCACCCTTGAGGTGAAGACTACAGGTTCTTGTTGTTTGTTTGTATCGCTTTTTAACAGTTAGCCATTTAACTATCTTTAACATCCCGGGTCTGGCCCAGCTGACCTCCCTTATGGTTCCCTGAGCGTCCTTAGTGGCTTCCTGGTTCTACACACGAGGAGCCAAGGAGCCGACTTCTATGGACATTTCCTGCAAGTTTCTTATTGTGGACCTAAACTGTGTGGTTTCTATTCATTACATGAGAGGAGCAGCTTCCCCCAATACTCACTCTGTAAGCTCCAGGTTGCAATGAAATTTCGTGACAATGTCACATTTAATGTTCTGAGTGCTAGGGTTTGCTCAAGAAGTGTTAGACTCTGTGCTTCAGACTCTGCTTGATGGCTTTCTACACACTGTGTTCGTTCTCTGCTGTCCATCTCCATGTGGACAGTGCCTGTCCCTCTGTCCCTCTCAGTGGTAGCAGCTTCCCTTGTCACCTGGCAAATTTAATGGCTGGCAGCAACAGAAATCTGTGTCACATTTCTCACCTGCCTGTTCATCTGTACACCAGTTCCCAAGTGGCATCTACTTTCCCACAGAGCTCAGCACATACTGGTGCTTAGAAAATAGTAAAAACAGTATCTAGTTCATCATATTAAAGGGGAAGTAAAACAGGTGATTGATAAAGATTTTCAAATTCTCTGGACAATGGAGATTACATACCCAAGTTTGTACCCTCTTTTCTAAATTCGCCCATGACAATTCCATCATAATTCTTGAAAGCACATGTAGATTCTCTGTCTTCATCATAGTTTCTATTCTTGCACAAAACATCATGACCAAGAAGCAAGTTGTGGAAGAAAGGATTTATTCAGCTTACACTTCCACATTGCTGTTCATCACCAAAGGACGTCAGGACTGGAACTCACACAGGGTAAGAACCCGGAGGAAGCAGCTGATGCAGAAGCCATGGAGGGATGCTGCTTACTGGACTGCTTTCCCTGGCTTGCTCAGCTTGCTTTCTTATAGAACCCAGGACTACCAGCCCAGGGATGGCACCACCCACAATGAGCCCTCCCACTCTTGATCACTAATTGAAAAAATGCCTTAGAGCTGGATCTCATGGAGGCATTTCCTCAAGGGAGGCTGCTTTCTCTGTGATAACTCCAGCTTGTGTCAAGTTGACACACAAAAGCAGCCAACAAAGTCACCATCTAGCTTTGAAACAGGGGCAATTACATTGTGTCAGGTTCATTATTACTGGAGCAAGGGCCAGCTTGTAGTTGAATTAAGTCTGGAAAAGTTGTATTAAAAGTCACATTCAGCTCTTGGAGCCTTGATTTTTTCCGCCTCTAAAACAAAATACTTTAGAGCTCCCGAGCCCCTTGCTCAGCAGGTAAAGGCATTTGTTGCCAAGTCTGATGACCGTCATGACCTCAATCCCTGGACCCACATGGTAGAGGAAGTAGGCCAATTTCTGAAAGTTGTCCTCTGGTCACACGTATGGTATGGCTTGTGCACAGGCATATGTGACCACGCAAGTACACAAGAATAAAACAAAGTTAGATAAATAGACAAACAAATAAAATACTAAAAAATAGGCAGGAGAGATGTTTCCATGGTTACAAACACATGCTGTTCATAACCACATGTAACTACAGCTTCAGGGGAACTTAGTACCTCTCCCCTCTGCAGTCACCACCACGAGCAGATACCACTCCACACATACATAATTAAAAATAAAATACATCTTTTAAAACACAAAAATACTTAATTTCACCTTCACATTTGAAAAAGGGTGTTTGAGAACTATGGAGAACCCATACCTGAGCAGCAGGAACAGAGTGAATTCCCGCTCAGAGTGCATGAATTTTCTCAGTCTCTCTAAGGAATGTATGCCTTTTGCTGATCCATGTAGTGAGGGACCAGGTGGTCAAAGGCTGGTTTTGTATGAAGCAGAGGGATAGAAATGGGATGAAGGCCACAGAGGTGACTGCATCCCTCATTGGTAGACCTGGAAAATACTTTGTGGATGGAAGGATCCACGTGGATGGAGTTCTGGGAACTCCTGCACAGCCATGGAAAGAGTCACTCCAAGGATGCAGACTTGGCAGCCTGCAGCCACTATAGGGTCTTGTCTAAGAGAATGTCCTGTGGTTGATTCACATTCACTGCCCCATACTATGATTATAGAAACATGAAACAAATATTCCAGCATTTCCTATTATATGACTATGTAAATGCTACATGATATGATTATTCTATAGATATGAGTGTATTTGCATTTCTTACTTAGGAAATCAGGGTGGTGACCAGAATCCTCACAGGGTAGATTCCCACTTGGCTTAAACATGCTTGGGCTCCCTGAAGTTTCTCCAGAGGCATTCTTTATAGGTCATCCCAACAGTAATCCCTATACTTAACCAAGGTGGTCATTGGATCTCTTTAGACATGACTTCCTCGCTGAAAAAAAAAATCTCCTAAATTGCTTCTTACCAATGGTATCACTCCTGATGAGTAAAGGGTGTGGGAAATGAGGCACAGATCTGGAATTTTTACAGGGATTAACCATTCCATCCCAAGGGCCAAAACTGTGCTCTTGGACCCGCAGGGTAAGTGCTGTGTGTCAATCCAGCCACAACATCACAAAGCCTTTTAGTTGTCAAAGGCCTTGAGATGTCCATGTAAGCCTGTTTTCCTACTTTCCCTCAATCTGTTTGCCTAAGTATCCCTTAATTGCCTTAAAATCCCTGTGGATAAGCCCCGAGACCTTAAGGCTTCAAACACTTCTCCACACAGGCATCCTAGTGCCTCCATTCCTGTCTGTGTGAACAGTGCTCAGCTCATAGTCAATCAGAGGTCACTGGAAGCCCAGTGCAGCTGGTCTGCTGGAGTGGATGATGAAGCTGGAGTCATTTCTGTGAGATCCAGAAGAACAGGGCTGTATAGATTTTATAGGCATCTTTAACCAGACATTTCTTTTCTCCTAGCTCTGCTTGTTCCTGCCTTCAGTCAGACATGTTCAATTCTCTAGGATGGTGAGGCGAGAGAAGCATCTGATGTGCCCAAAGACGATGGATGCAGGCACAGGGTTGAAGAGCTGATATATAGAACAGATGCCCAGATTCCTGGGACCTCTGCAATGTTCCTTCCACAGCCTGGGATGAGCCTCGAAGTCTGGGCTCTGGTTCACATCATTCTCTTCTTCCTCCTCTTTCATTTTTTCCTCCTCTTAAAAGATTATGTTTTGGGGATGTTTGCTTTGGACAGGAGAGCTGGGGGTAGTGGTCCCGCTAGACTTCTGCCACCACCACAGAATAACCCTCCCTTTCAGATAACATCAGACACCATCGTGGGCTGGGTCCGGCTGCCAATCTATAATGTTCCCAGCCATGATTAATCTGATAAATAATAAATATATCAATCTAGTCCTTTAGACAAGGACAAATTCTTAGCAGCAGGGAGGCATCAGGCCTCTTTTACAGCTGCCTGTAGTGCTGGGATTAATTATTTAATGCTTAATTCTTTGGGAAATGAGAAAGTTTTGATTAATGCTGTCCAGTGTCGTTCCTTGCTTGTTTGATATGTGTCAGATAATTTTTCCTCAGCAGTCACTCTGAAGAAGCCAGAGGCGACTGTCATGGGGCTCAGACACCAAATTGCCAGAGATTAATTGAAATGAAAATTTGGAGAGTGTCACCAGAAGTTGAGCCCGAGGTAACCTTTCTGGGTTAAATTGTGTTCTGTGGGCACTGGCCTCACTGTGTCCTTATACAAAACAGAGCTAAGAAAACCCACTTTGGACTCCAGTTTTCTTCTAACCCCCAGGCTAGCCAGATTGAAACAGTTTGTTGGTATGCATTTGTCAGTAGGTGTCACTTTAAATCCTGGTATCAAGGTTTTGTGTGTGTGTCTATGTAGAGAACATAATACAACTTTGGTTGTAATTCCTCACAACCCAACCTGTTTCTTGAGGCAGGGTCTCTTGCTGGTCAGAAACTCTCAAGACAGAGTCTGTTATGGTCACAAGGCTACTGTTCAGAGCATTAGCTCTGCAGACTTGTTTATACAAGTCCTTCTTATCCCAAATTATTACAGAAATAACTTCCTGCCCTTCATCTATCTGCTCAGTGGCGGTCACTTTGCAATGCTTTGACTCAAAGACCCAAGTGATAGATCCATCTTCAGCACAACTTTCCCCAAAACTCAGGAATCACTGTGGACGAGGAGTCAGAAAGAGTGTTTAAGAGCCAGAAGAGCAAGGACTTTGCTGTGAGGCTATGTATCCTGGAAATGTCAGAAGTTTTATCCACGAAGTCTTATAAATATGGCTGCCTAAGCATGATCTGAACAAGTACGAAACCAATAGGTCTGCTAAGATGGAAAGGGGGAACTCACATGGTCTCAACTCTAGAGAAGAACTAGAGGCAACTAAGGAAATCCAAGAATGATAGAAATTGTTTTCCCCAGGAATAGCAAACATATCAATTGATTCTCCAACACTCCAGGATTAACCCTTGAAAACACATGTATGCATGTGCTCGTGCGCGTGCACACACACACATGTACACACACACACATATTTTAAAGGAGTCATGAATTTAAAAGAGAGTAGGAGAGGAGTATATTGGAGGGTTTGAAAGGAGGAAAGGATGGGGGAAGTAATGAGATTGTAATATGCTCTCAGAACAATAAAAGACATTAAAATAGACTCTACATAGGTTATATTAAATCTAGATCGGGAGTTTTAGCCTGAGGAGTTCTACCTCGATCCTAGAAAGTGGAATCTTGTGACAGGAAAGGGGCTGGTGGAGGGGAAGTTTGAGAGGCTTCTGGAGTTGAGATGAGTTTGTTCTGCAATCCACGTAGCGAAGCCAGGGTACAGTTGAGGCAGTTTGTGCTCAACAGAACTTTGAGGCAAGTCTCTGTTTTTAGAGAAGGATGGTCTGAGCCACACTGAATGCTCGGGGGTGTGTGATCGGGCAATTATCTATTTTCACAGTTGAGAAGCGTGTCTGCAGCCCAGCCTCTAGTCATCCTCTCCCCAAGTACATGACCTCCCTCACCTCAAACGCACCCCTAAGAAGAACATCTCTGCTCACAGCATCTTCTCTCCAGCTGATGCTGGGTAGACGGATCCACTTCACAGGTGAAGAGAGTACTCTGAGAGATGATGAGCATGTCTGAATATAAGAAGACAGAGTGTGAATTGGGGCTTGGTGCCAGAGCCATGTCTTCTCTATTCTGAGAAGCTGTAAGGAGGAACTAGCACCCGCAGGCTGTTTTAGTGTGGTTCAAAGTGGCCCTGGATATGCTACTGCATCAACACAGGAGTACTTACAATTTGATAGAAACCAAACAAACTGAAAAAAAAAAAAACAGTTCTTCCCAGGAGAAACACACTGTGATTCCTTTTCACATTTGCTTTAACGGACTGAGAAGGTGGCACAGGAATCAAGGGAGAGGGAGACAGAATCAGTCTCCCAGCTGTGCTGAACAGGCCTGGAAGTCCCTGTCCCCTCTCCCATGGCCTTGATGTAGGCAGAGAGAGCTTGGTTGGGGGACAGATGACAGGGAAGCCAGTCATCTCTGAGTGACTGTCTTTTTCCAAGCTGCCCCTGGTGAGACAGAACTGGCTGGGTCTGAGGGTCCTGTGTCTCTTAGGCTCTACCCAACCCTGGGAATATCAGAAGGGTTGAGGGATGACTGTTTAGGCAGGCAGCAAGAGGCTGACCATGAAGTATGGTTAGTTCCAATCTCCCCTCTGGACTGAGGACAATTCCCAGTGGCTGGTGTTGAGTCTCACAGTTCCACATTCTACAGAAACAGCTCTGAGGTGAGGGCAATCTCCTGGTGTGTGTCTGATCCTCTGATACTCCTGTGTGGATGGAACAGAAGCCTATTAAAGACAGAGGGTCCAACTACTAACTTACAACATGGAATTAAACTTCAAATTTATTCAGTCTCTCAGATTGTGTGGCTTACTCCCAGGCATTCACCCGTTCAAGCCAATCACATTCCTGAAGGACCCCCTGATGCCAAGGACCTTGGGTCTCAGGACAGTAGAAAATCATGGCCATGTGGAAGAGGCATGAAGCCCACACCCCTCAGAGGCTTTCACTGGGAATCTATATTTTGCCTGCTTTCTTCTTGAACCTATTTGCATTTTAAATAATTAAAACATTAAAACTGAAAAATTTATAATGAGTGTTGCTAAGAGAATCCTGCCTGGCAGACAATAGAAAAGGAATTTTTACCCCACTAGGGTTATGTTAATGTCTTATTTGTCAGTCTCCCTAAGGGGTATCTGCTGGCACAGCTGCCCCTGCAGCTTCTGGGTGCACAAGTGGGTTAACGAAGAATCACAGAACCCAGTGGACATAGTTTCTTCTCACAATCATGCTCCACACAGACACAAAGACACAGCCACCTGCATGCCTGCCAGCTTTGAACCTCTCTCAATTGGTGATTGTTTGGGACTCTATCTGGGGTGCATTGACCTCATTATAGGGCTCACACCAACAACACCTTGCCTGTCCTTAGGATCGTCCAGATTCTTCACTCCCCTCCCACCCAGCACACATCTTAAAGTTCAGTTGTGTGTGTGTGTGTGGGGGGGGTGACAGGCGCTTGGTCCAGCGTGGTGGCTCTGCCTGGTTGTAACAAGCGTCGGGACATTAGGAGCCACAAAAGCCGGGTTGGCCGGATCATCAATCACCAGGCTGACAGTTGCCTTCAGTTTGTTTGTTCCACTCTGCATAATAAGTGATTGGATCAGGTTTAATTAGATATTGGGTGATCAATCATTGCCAACGAGGCCACTCAGCTTGGGATCTTGATGCTGCAAGGAGAAAGGAAAGGAAAAAAAAACTGAAAATCTCATCTCGTGTGCATAAATACTCAGGCCCATGAGCACACACCGTGGTGTGTGACGAGAGAGGTATAGAGATGTCTGCAAGACGCAGGGAAGAGAATAATTCACATCTGTGCCACTGCTTGCCAGACAGTACCGCTGACATTTTACTTTCGCTGCATAATTACTTTTCAATATAATATAATATGCAGACCTGAGGGTGGAGCAGAAGCAATTAGATTACACATTGAGCCTTCTTCCTGTCCCCAGAACTAACCAGAAACTGTCCTTCAGAGAAGAATCACACATGTTGAGGCTCAGATCATATGTGGGGTCCTCTATCTGTAGCAGGGACCTCTGCAGACCCCAGCATACATCTTGGCTATTCACTGAGGCTTTCAGGTAGTAGTGGCTTCCAGCTTCTGTGTGACTCCACAGCTCAGTAGAGCTACGGAAGTAATTGACCTCTGTGGAGGGTTATTTGTTTATTTATTTATTTAGAGTCTCATTTAACCTCATGGGCAGAAGTAACAGGGAGCATCATCACATTCATTATGGAGAGGTCAAGGGTCATGTCACTGCTTGTCTGCATCTCGCTACACACAAAGGCACTGGGTCCACGATGGGCTAGCGGACTTTGTGTGTTCATTAAAGGTCAACAGGCACACTCCTGTGGCCCTCCTTCACCATGCTGTTGCATTTCCAAGACCTTACTTGTGCTATGAAACAGAAGCATGCCTTCTTTCTCTGTCCATGAATTCTATGCCCAAGAGACCTGGATAGGCCAAGACCCTGGAGGCACAAATCCCTCTGTGTTCCTGGGAAGGGACATAAGATTTATTTTTCCTGTCTGGCAATACTGGGGTTAGGGTCATCCACTGAGTGGAAGGTACCACTCTCTATCTGGAAGACAGGTTCTGACATGTCATAGATCCATCAAAAATTCTGTAGAACTTCCTGAGTAAGAAGGGGAAGGGTGAGTGGTCTAATGGATAGATAGATGGGTGGATGGATGGATGGCTAGAGTAATGGGTGGGTGACTAGATATGTTGGTATGAGGGTGGGAAGGTTATGGATGAATAGATAGAGAGATTGACAGGTGGAAAGGCAAGGGTGGATGGGTAAAGCAGTGGATGGAGGAGTAAGTAGATGGACAGGTGGATGGAAAGATGGATGAGTAGAAGGATAGAAGAAAGAGTGAGGGAGAGGACAGGTGGGTATATAAATTAAGTAGATGAATATAAGGAAGGAAGGAAGGATGGATGAATGGATGCATGGATGGATGGATGCATGCATGCATGGATGAACAGATCGATGGATGGGTGAGTAAATGGATGGAGTAAGAAAAATTGGATGAGAGTATGGTAGATGAACAAACTCTACTAGATTTGGGGAGATTGGTTCAGCGTCCTTGGATATACTAACCATGAAGTAATGCTTCAGCTGCATAGGAGTCCATGCCTAATAGGGTGATATAGTACCCAGGATCAGGAATGTTTTCTTCCACTACAGAAAAACAAGAGAGAAGCAGGTGGCCCTAGAATATAATTGTGGAATAATATCTGGTTTAAGTCATTCGTGTTCTCACTGCTGAAAAGATGTGTGTGTTTTGCTGAGTAGGTTGCACAAATCAGGTGCACACTTGAGGCACACGCTGCAGATTCCAAGAAGTATCAGGATCTCCTTGTAGGAAGTGCTACTGGACAGGCGGGCAACATCCTCAGTGTCTATAGAAGGAAATGCAGCACTTACACTCCTTCTGGAAGCTCAGGGGTATTCAACACCCTAACATGTACCTTAGCTGCCCACCCTCCTTCCATGAAGAAAGTACGAGTTGTAAGCTAAGCCATCTGATGCATGCTTGTATGATAGCACAAGCACTCCTTCGTGCAGAGCAGATGCACAGGATTGTGTGTGGTTTGGTGACTGCCTCTGAGGGAATAGTGGCATCAGACATTGGAAAGGCCAGGAAGTCTATCAAGGAGCTGGTGACTGGCTGGGTTATTCTATCCAGGAGCTGTGGAGATGGTTCAGTATGATACCACCAGAGAGCAGTCTGAGCTGTCTCTCGTGTTGACAATGAACTCTCTGCAAACATCCTGTCCTCAGCTTGCTGCAGATTTTTGGTTTCTTCTCTGGATATGCTTGATATTGAAATGCAATAAACAACCTTAGCAGACAGCATTTGTCTACTTGTTCTCAATCACCAATTTATTTGACTTTGGTTTTCCTTCTCTGGCCATGTAGATGGAGAATATTCTCTACATTAAAGTTCATTTCCATTAATTCTAGACCAGGCTTGCAGCCTGTTATCTAGTCTTAAGGCTAGTAATTTCCTCTTCTTCCTCCTCCTTTTCCTCCTCCTCCTCCTCTTCCTCCTCCTCCTCCTCCCCATCTTCCTCCTCCCCATCTTCCTCCTCCTCCTCTTCTTTCTCCTCTTCCACCTCCTCTTCTTCCTCCTCCTCTTTACTCCTCTTCTTCCTACTTCTTATCTTTTTTTCATTCTCCTCCTCCTCTTCTTCCCTCTTCTTATTTGCTGTGGGGTAATGACAAAGGACTGAGAGCTGAGAGACCCTGTGTCTTACAGGGAGTCACAAGATTCTTTATTGTCCTGATATGATGAGCATATCATTCCTCAGGCTTCGGTTTGAAGTTTACACAGCAAAAATTGAACTGGAGGTGCAGTATGTTGAGAGTGGGGAGCTGTGATTGGGAGGGTCTCTTGTCAACTGGCATTGACTTTGTTGAAGCGAGGGCCTTTATTATTTCCTGCAGGATACTATGTCCAGTGCCTACATTGTTTATTTTACCTTCCTTACTGTCCTAAGACTTGACCTTACATGATGAAGTACTGCCCTCAGTGGAGTTAGCTGAGAGTGGAGTGTGATAGGGCAGCTCATCAGGAAGTGATAGAATTTAATTTGGTGTGTATGTGTTGCTATCAGAGTGGGAGCCACTCTGTAGCAGAACAAGGAAGTCACAGCACCCATGCCAGAGCACCTATGCACATCTGAATCAGGACACAGTCTAGACTTCAGTGATGTCTCAAGATGCTATGCTCCTCCCTGATCCCAGGGTGGTCACATCCCACCAGGGAGGGCAGTGGGGGACAGTGGTATATATTCCTATGACTGAGTCCCAGGCTAAGGGACTGGGTGACAGCAAGTGCAGAACAGTGATGGAAATACCTGTTGGGCAACATCCAAATGGTTTATGTCCAACAGGAATGACCATGGCTTTAAACACCCTATGTGAGAGGAGCTTGCTGAAGGATTTCCATACTGCTGTCTCCTTCCACGCTATGACTTCTGTAGCCACTGGGTCTAAAAATGGATATCTTTGCCTGGAGTTTGGAGGATACCACACAAAGATGGAAGGACAGAGAAGGAAACTTCCCAAGCAGAGATACCTACAGGGCTGACCTGTGGGTCCTTTGCTTACTGAGGAGCAGAGCCCAGTGGTGTCTTCAGAGAGACCTCAACTAGAAGAGAGAGATGGGAGGATGCAGGTGAGCATGTAGGTTTGGGTTGAGATATCTTGAGCAAGATAGACACTCTATCAAGTCACGGATTGGATAAAGAGAAGAATCCAGAGCCCTAAGATCCTCCAGCACTAGAGCTGAGGCTCAATCTCTAAACTCATTATGGGCTTATGCTTCAAAAGAGGTTTTAAAAGCTAGGCTTAGACATATGTTTCTAAAGCTCTGTTACTTATAGAGTGTGCTGGTGGTTTAGGTCCAATATATAAGAGTGGGATGAAGACAACTGAAGAGTAGCCAGGTGATCAGGTGCTGGGGATTCAGTGTTGAAATTTGCTTCCACCCAAATGTTGCTCTTATTCACGTGAACTACCTGCTCTAACATATGTGGATTTGTAGCGACCGAGAAGCAAGCCCACAAGAAGTCCTACCTGTACTGGCTTTCTCTGAAGCCCTCCATCACCTCTGTTCATCTAAACACACAATTCAGTAAGACAGTATCACAGACACATAAGGGATGCACATACACCACATCTATGCATGTGTATACATTCTGTACAGTATTTGTGCATAGTCATAAAAAAATAAAGAAAAATTGCTTTTGTAGTAACTGTTTAAATTAATATGCCTTTGCTCTGTCTCCCACAGGGTACCCAGTGATGACATCACAACAGGAAATGTCATAGAAAATGTAATTAGATCTATAGAGTGTTTGTTTGTTTGTTTTTTTGAGACAGGGTTTCTCTGTATAGCCCTGGCTGTCCTGGAACTCACTCTGTAGACCAGGCTTGCCTTGAACTCAGAAATCTGCCTGCCTCTGCCTCCCAAGTGCTGGGATTAAAGGCGTGTGCCACCACCACCCAGCTTAGATCTATAGTTTTAACAATTCACACTAATTGTTAGATATCACCAGTTACTGCATTTCTGTGTGCTTACAGCATATACTCTTACACTTTTACCACACCATGTTATTACTTGCTTTGTGTGGGGAAGGGCGATATACATGTGCCAAGGCACATACGTGGAGGCCAGATGACAGTTTGTGGGAGTTGGTTTTCTTCTACCGTATGGGGCCCCAAGATTGAACTCAGGTTGTGAAGCTCGGCAACAGTCTCCTCTACCTACTGAGCCAGCTCACTGTGTTTGCTCTGGTACACATGTGTGCATGCAGCATGTGTGTATGCATACGCATATTTGCATGCACAGTTAAGTATGTGTGTGTGGTTAGTTGGGGGCACATGTGTGTGTATCTGGCCTGAACAACTTATCTCCACATGTAGCTCCTGTCTCACTCCATGGAAAGGACTGATCTGTGGCATTTAGAGCACACTCTTACCCTTACTGCCCCATCCTGGCCTTGGGCCACACTAACGTTCCTGTTTTAATGAATGACATCATTTCCTGAATGTCCTGTGGGCATTCTGAGTGGCAGGTAGGCAGACCCTGCTGCTGGACTGTGCTAAGTCCATCTCGAGTGACAACTGTAGTCTTCCTTCCCCAGTGTGCCATAGGAACCAGTTTGTCCTTACCCATTGGGAAGAATCTGGGTTATTTTCACCTTGGGGTTGTTGAGACTCAGCTACATGGGTATTCCCATGCAGGTCTCATCTGACTGTAGATTTTCCTTGCTGGGGTCATCAGCTTGGCTGCAGATCTGATGTGGAGGTTGTCTATCACTAGTACCCTGAGGTCTGACACATGAGCTCCCCCGGGGGCCGTGTCCTTTCAGCATCTCACACCAGCAAGCATGCTCAGTCCCTCCACTGCTCAGGCATGATTTTGTCACGCTTTTGTGTGATTGCTTAAATATTTTACCATTAATAGGTTTTGTAAAAATGAAGATTATATATACCTGTACACTTGAACAGCACTTTAAAGGAAAAAAAAAACCCCTAGAGAATCCCAAGGGAGCAAAGGTTCTACTTGATATTCAGTTACTAATTTAATTTATATCAACTTTGTTTTATATCTCTCCAGCCCCAAAGTGAGACACTGACCCTAATTTAACTTTTGAACAAAGAAGTTCTATGTGATAAAAATGTCTGTTTTAAGTCTTTTTTTAAAGTCAGTTAAAATAAAAGGAAATTTTACTCTAGAGAGCAGTCTTACTTTGGAGTTAGGGTCTCTTGTGTGGCTGACCCCTCTCTACCCTGTGGTGTCTTCACCTGGAATACAGGAAGAGTAGGGGATCCCTCAAGATGTTGCTCAGATACCTGTTGAATTCTTATACCATGTGGAGCTAAAACCTTATGACAGGGAGAGAGCCAGAATATCAGGGTCCTGCACCTGCCTGTGTTTGCCTTACCACACCCAGTGGGGCAGCTCTGGAGTCTAAAAATTTCTGTGCCATGTGTGCTTCAAAGACCAGAGGAGAAAAGATATTCCTCTTCAGATCACTCTGGGCTACTGTCACTACACAGGTGTCCTGTCTGGAATGACTATGACATGGTGTCACAGGATACAGATGCCTTCACAGCCCATTTATGGTTTGCTTCATCTGATTGTCTGTGGACATTCCAAAGACTGGGGAGAGTCTTCTGAGATGAATCTTCCTTTGTTCTGACAGACAGAGACAGGGGTCTCTCAGCTAGGTCATCCATGAAGGAGAAGGAGCTAGCCTGCTGAGGCGAAAGCTCCCCTTCGCATTTAACCCATAGGCATCAGGGCCTTCTGAGTAGCCACTATCTACCCAGGGTGAAATGTGGCAGATGACATCATGTTCTTCCTGTTTTACAGTGATAGTCATTAAACAGGAGGAAGGGCACCAGGAGGCCCAGAAGGCTCCATGTTTACTGCTGATACCAGGGAGGGACACATTCTCAGCTTATCAAGAACAATATCATTTGTGTTTACTCTTCAAACCCGCTGAGCAGCCTCCGCAGCCTGAGCCAGGGATGGTTTGCCAAAGACAACCCAACAGCCTTAGAGAATATGTACTGGCTACAGTGAAATCTTTGGAAAGGATTCAAGAAAGACATCACTCTCTGCTTGTGGAGGATATGGACCTGTACTTTGAGAGCTGTCTGCTCTGAGCCCTCTTGGAAAAGAAACTGCAGGTAGGAACAACATGTGTCTGTCCACAGTGTTTGGAGTTGCTGCTTTTTTCTCCAGTATGATATTGATGTGAACAACTCGGCCATGCCAAACAAACTGTGTTCACGAAGAGTCTGCCGGTTGGAAGGGGGCTCATCCACCTGGCCAGGAGCACTCAGGTAGAATGTGTGTCAGGAGCCATCACTGCCAGGACCGCTTTCTGAAAGATGGGTGACTGCCTCTGAGATCCCATGAATGTTTATTAAGCAGCGTTTCTGCAGACTTACAGGAAGGAGCAGCTGTGCAGGTGCAGAGTCAGCAGCTGGCTCTTGGTGACACTAGGAGGCGTTTTTTGGGACAACTGATCTGTGCTGTAGAAGCTTAGAAACCATGAACACACTAAGACATCATCAGCACGAGACAGAGCTTTCCAGTCACTTCGAGCCCCTCCTGGTCCTTTGCTGTCTTCTCTCATCCCAGTGCCAGCAAAGAGGAGATGATCAGGCAAGCCATTCTTACGTATTCCTTGGATGCCTTTATTCCAGACAGGAAGATTGCTGTGTTGAACCTTCCACAGTTAGCTTTAGAAAACTGCGCACCACAAATGGATGGAGAGGGCTTCGTTATGGAAGCCCAGACTGCCACTTAGAGAAAACTCCAGGTAAATTAAATAACAGAATTGAATTCAATTAAATTTATGGATAGAGCAACTCTAAGTGCTGGGAGCAGTTCAGAGAGCTCTCTACCCAGCAACTCCAGTGGATGGTGTAGTCTTATGCCATGTCAGTCTGTCCAGCTCAGAATGACTCAGCTCCCTCTGTAGCTGGCTAGAGATAACTACTGTGATTGGCTGGAATGTGGCTGCTGTAACTGGTTTGGAAGTGATCAACTCCTCTGACCTGATCCCATCTCCAGGTGTCTGGAACTGGACTCCTGGGATTGGCAGGCACTTGACTGTTTATTCCAAGCACTCACTTTGAAGTTAGGATTCCTTTGTTTATATCCCAAGGCTGTGACACATGGAGGCAGTGTTGGGCCACATTTGACTTAGGTGGTGAGGCTAGTCACCATCTGCCCTTTCTCACAGTACCTGTCCTTCTCAGACCAACCTATAGTGGTGACAATTTTCAGTAAACCTATCTTAAGTTTTTCTTGATTCCTAAATCCCTCAGAAGGGAATAGGAAGCTCTGGTCTGTTGCCCTGAGTTCTACTGATGTGTCAGGCAAAAAAGACATTCCCAGAAAGGTGCCAGCAGAGTGAGGGCACAGTGGCCAACCTGCCTAGTGTTTTCACGGCCCTCTAAGGTGTCCACACCAGGCTGTCTGAGTACAGTGTCAAACTCAAGTCTTGAGAGCTGAATGGGATCACAGAACTCACTGTTTATGAGATGAGGCAGCTGTTTGGAGAGACTGCTTGGGTTGTGGATGGGTAAGGACCTTGGGGTAAGAATTGTGGATATGCTTCTGTGGCCAGAGGGTCAAATATACCAGTCCATCTAGTCCATCCAACAAGGGTCTAGGGAGTGAAGTCTTGGGGTTACAGCAGAAAGGCATCCCATAGTCACACCTCCCAGCTTTTCTTCCCCTTCCCTGGATAGCCAAGAAATTCAAGAAATCAGAAAACCAGAGCACTGATGGAGGCTTCCAGATTTGCAGGAGGCCTTATTGTGTTCCAGATGTTCAGAAGGTCTTTCTGTGGGCAGCCACAGAAACCCACACAGAGAGTGATAGCCGAACACAAGGTGGGACCATGGGTACCCAGGGCTCCACAGATAGCCCTGCTGTTCCCCCTGGGGACCTGCAGTTTCGTGGGCCACACTAGCTGGCCACCAGCCATGTGTTTCCTAGGAATAATCAAACCTCCACACCTGTGGTTTCTGCATGTGTAGATTCCACTGGCCACAGATAGAAAATACAAAGAAAACAGTACTGCATTGTCCTGAGTATCCTGATGTAGGTCGGATGGTGCCATTCCCAAGTCACATGGGTCAACATGTCCTAGTGTTCTGGAGATCCACTCATGGCAAGGCAGCTGATCTTGGTCAGCGTAACTATAGGTATGTCTGCCTCCAGATAACTCAGGTACAAGGAGCTTGCTTGACAGGAAGCCCTCCTGAACCAAACATGGAATCTGTTCCATGCTGGAAGAAGCCTTGCCTGTTAAGTTTGCTGTGAAGGCAATTGCTATGTGCTCAGGGCAGTAGACAATTGTCCCCTGGGTGACTATCTTCTACCTCTCTGAACAGGTGCCTTTAAATGTCACAGTTGAGGGACCATGGTCATTTTCTGTGGCAACAGGAGGGAGAAAAGCCTTGGAAATTGGGGCTGGGCCAGGGAACTGGTGTTTTCCTGCTCTACTAGAGGAATAAAATGACATTAAAAACCCTGGCCTCTGAGGGAAAGGCCTCTGCACTTGCTGTGGAGGCTTTTGAACTAGTCATTTCATATCCTTCTTATGTCAAAGCTTTAGGAATCACCACAGGGACAGGGAAGGGCAAGGCAGAAGGGAAATAAATAGCATCTGTTGGCCTTGGAGGAGGCATTCTCAGGTTCTGACCATACTGTACCTTTGGCTGATACCATGAGGGGATGCCAGGGAAGTCAGAGAAGGTGACTCAAGAACACTGTAGCCTGCTGTTGTCTTTGCCTCATGTCAATGATTGATTTGTTGAATGTAACCACTGAGAACACCCTAAATCTGTGGAGAAAGAAGCACTTCTCTTCATTAGCTGTGTTCCCCTGTCTGCTTTTATCAGTAAGGCCACAGAGAGCCCATTCCTGTGTGATTCACTGTTAATGCATGTAGGAACCCAGATCTCAAAGGCTCATGGTTTTTATTTACTCCACTGGAGGAGTGAAGTGGAGGGCACATGGCTTGGTCCCCTCTCCACCCTGAAGGGACAAATACGGGCTGAGTCTGAATGTAAGCTGCTGCACTTTAAATGTCAACTCATACATTGCATGATCATCTCAGGACTTTTTACTTAAAATGCAAATGTATGCATTTCATATCTGGGCAGGAAGCCTCCTATGTGCACTCAACCCAAGATGTGCTCTCCTGTCTGGATCCTCTGTGTACTGTGATTTGAGATGCCACATAGCTTTCAAAGTAAGACACTGTGGATGCATGCAGGTAAGTATTCAGTAACGACAACAACTTGTATACCATTCTGTAGAAGGGAAGCATTTTGAAACACTTCACCATCTCCCAGGCTGTCTTCATTTATATGGTAATATTTAGGGGATCACCTCATTGCCTTCCCTTCTTCAGATCACACTAAATCTGTTTTCAAGCAACACTTTTACCTTGTATGTGCTGTTACTCAGGGTGACCCTGTGCTTTTCCTGGCTATCCGATGCCCTGGTGACATTAGAGTCCAGGACACACCAGGCAGGATAATGAAGTGTCACTTAAGCAAACTGGACAACCAGAGCTTCCCTTCCTAAACCTAGGGTGATATTGGTCAGGACTCTGCATTGCCCATCTAAGATAAAACTCCTGTCTACCATGTAGGAGGAGGTGCATTCCTATATACAGAGACTACCATAGGTGTGGCTGGTGGTCCAGAGGCCCGGTGGAGTTTCCCTGATCCTCCTTTATGTAGTCAGCTTTCTCAGGCCAAATGAGTTGTCTGACCCCAGCCAGAGAAGGTTCCCAGATATACCTTAGACTTCACATGTCACCTCTTCCTATCTCTAATTGAACTGCTGCTCTGAGCATGTCTGCCATCAGAGAGACATTCATGTGGGTCACATCCTCAAAAGTGATGGTGTCAGAATTGTCACAAAAAGCCACTGTGGCCCTTGAGACAAACAAGAAGGAAGACCATTATGTAAGAACACTATACAGGGGTGAGTCTGGACTCAGCAATGGTCAGTCACATGGGTCCAAGCAGATGTGGGAGCAGATGGAAATTCACAAGAAGAGCTTGACAAGGTACTGGGAGTAAAGGGAAAAACAATCTATTCTGGATGTAGAAGGAGAGACTGTCTTAGTTAGGGTTTTACTGCTGTGAAGAGACACCATGACCAAGGCAACCCTTACAAGAACAACATCCAATTGGGACTGGCTTACAGGTTCAGAGGTTCAGTCCATTATCATCAAGGCAAGAGTATGACAGAGTCCAGGTAGGTATGGTACAGGAGGAGCTGAGAGTTCTACATCTTCATCTGAAGGCCACTAGAAGACTGGCTTCCAGGCAGCTAGGACAAGAGTCTTAAAGCCCATGCCCACAGTAGCCCACTTCCTCCAACAAGGCCACACCTACTCCAACAAGGCCACACCTCCAAATAGTGCCACTCCCTGGGGCAAGCATATTCAAACCACCTCAAGGAGAGATGAAGATCCCAGAGCCACCAATTCAGGGGCATTGGCTGCATGCCTGCTCAATGCTGAGAAACATTAACTTCACAGCATCTCCAACCACACACACATGTTCACAAGGCCTGTACAGATAGGAGGCTGTACACAGCATACATGCATGTATTATAGTCATGGCAAGCATGGTAAAGAAGGAGGTTTACATGCCAATGAAATGTGATGTATGTTCCATGAAATAAATTGGCTCTGTGAATCTGAATACTAGGCCCATAGTGTCCCTCTGGGCTCTAGGTTTAGGTGAACATCTGGGCTTTTGGATGCCACTATAGATTTGAGAGGAGCTGTGGGAAACTTCCCATGGGACTCAGGGAATAAGAGGTAGCAGTGACATCCTGGCATCATTTGATGGTCCCATCCGAGTCCTGGCTCACAGCATTGAGATATCAACGACCAAGGATTCTGCATGCATCTCAGGCATCTGTTCACGTATTCAAAGATAGGATGGTGGACGAAGACTTTGATGCTGGGAAGCGTAGGTGGACTCATAGTCTTTGACAGGTGAACTGCATGCGGTAGCCATGTCTTTAGTCACCTTACGAATGCGGTAGTCTAGAGGATGAGAAGGTCAAGATGTAGGAGTTCCTGAGTCCAGGATAGAGTCTGCAGCTTTGGTCAGTGGCACTGTGTCTGACTGAGTATGTATGTATGTATGTATGTATGTATGTATGTATGTATGTATGAATACATGCTGAGAACAGAGTGTTGTAAACAGCCTGAATTCAGAGTGGCGGGTCACCACGATCTGTTTAAGAGATGGATCAGGGACAAATAATACTCCCTGGGTAGATTTGACCACAGCACACAAGTCACAAGTCTCTGCAGAGACCAGTGACTCCCCCTCCCCCGACAGTTTCCAAACCTGGAGGACACTGACCTGCTTTTTCCCTAGTCTGACATGCATACATGTGCAGTAATAAGGTCAAACTAGATTGCTGCAAAAAAACAATTCCACCACCTTGTTTCTTCTCTCTCTCTCTCTCTCTCTCTCTCTCTCTCTCTCTCTCTCTCTCT
>NW_021605262.1:4192776-4193637 GCF_004785775.1 Grammomys surdaster | reverse complement strand
CTCTCTCTCTCTCTCTCTCTCTCTCTCTCTCTCTCTCTCTCTCTCTCCTCTCTTTCTCTGCCTCTCTCTCCAGGCCAGGGATCTTTAGAGCTGGCCATTTCCCTGACATAGTCTTAATCTAGTCCTTTATCATAGCACTGCACTTTTGCTCTAAAGGTTTCTGCACTAAAACGTGGGAAGGTGAAGCCATAGTTCAATTCAATTTATTTTTATATTGCCTCTCATACAAAGTCTCTCAAAGCACTTTACAGTAAGAGATAAAATAATCGTATAACACTTGACCATGCTTGGAATAGCCACGATCACCCAGACAGTGAAGGGGTACAGCAGTACACACTCACACGGGTCAAATTCCCTCCTTTCAAAGCCATATAAATGAACATTTCAACAGAGTAACACAGCCATATAATATCACTGGCTGAGCCCTGCCTCGCCCTGCCTTCTCAGGGGACAAGAGCGAGGCTTTGTTTTCTCTATTCAGATCAACCATTCTCATTTCTAAACCTGTGGTGATCTCAATTGATGACTAGATTCCCTCTCACAAGCACAGGATAATGTTTTCTTTCTATTGTTGTCAATTATTTTAATCACTTGTGATTTATGGCTTCCTGGAATGCAGTTAATCTGGTACACCTCTTCTCCTTGTCTGTGTTTGGTATTTGGCTCCAAGAGTTGAAGAGAAAAGACTGGTGGGATGACTTAAATAGATAGTAGTTTGGAGTTGTTTGTTTGTTTAGTCAACCTACAACACACATACACACATATACAAACACGTGCACACATAGAAACATATACACACAGAGAAACAAACAAATGTACACACATACACAGTCACACACACACACACACACACACACACAC
>NW_021605262.1:4180271-4192376 GCF_004785775.1 Grammomys surdaster | reverse complement strand
GTCAAACTAGATTGCTGCAAAAAAACAATTCCACCACCCCGCCATCCCCCCATCCATCCTTCCCTCCCTCCCTCCCTCCCTCTGTCTCTCTTTCTTTCTTCCTTTCTATATCTCTCTTTCTTGACAATGTTGGCAGTATTTAGGTTTGTATCTGAAGCTGGCCTTGAACTCTCAGTCATTTTGCCTCAGTCTCCCAGGTGCTGGGCTCACATGTGTGCCACCATGCCCAGTCGCCTGGCTCTCTTAGCTCAGAAGCCTGGTGACTCCACATCCTACATCCATATTTCCTTCTAAAAATGGACTGCCATAATTACATGTTAAATATGATTCAAATCTGCAGGGAACTGTAACTCAATAAGCATGAAGAAATTAATGAAAAGCTTAATTATTATAATAATACCATTAAAATCTAATAAGGGGAGAAAAAGTTGACTCATTTTACTTCAGCTTGGCCATCCAATATCTTTTTCCCCCTTTAGCAGAACTATAATTAATTTAGACTTGGGTTTTCAGAAAAGCTAAATTATAACCACAGTGCTTAAAAATATTCAGAGCAAAGGAACCAGAGTGGGAAGGAAGCTTTCTAGGTTATAGGTGGGTGGAAATGAAGACTGAGAGGTGATGAAGGTGTATCATGCTTCCCACGGACCTTGTGGTAGATGCTGCCATTTTTCAGTCCATGGACTCAGAGCTGCTTGTAACTATTAGCCAATCTGTACAGCTCTGACACCTGTATAAACCTCTAGAGCAGCGGTTCTTAACCTTCCTAATACAGTTCCTCACGTTGTGCTGACCCCCAACAATAAAATTATTTTAGTCGCCACTTCATAACTGTTAATTTTGCTACTGATACAAGTCATAATGTAAATATTTGATATGGAGGTTATCTGAATATGTGACCCCTGTGAAAGTGTCATTTGACCCCCAAAAAGGTCATGACCTATAGGTTGAGAACTGCTGTTCTAGAGCCATAGAGTATCTAGTGCACAGAGGTATTTTTAGTTCAGGGAATTAGATGTATTAACCACAACTCAAAGTACTTAAGTGCCCCTTTACGTGGTGAGAAGTACCTGAATTCCTGACCTCACTGGTAAAATTGAGAAAACTCAAGTCTGCGCACCTGGAACAGTCTCCAACCTAATCTTCAAGGAAAACGAGTTCATCTTATTCACTTGATGCTGGGAGTTCCTGATCGGGGAGGGGGGTAAATACCTGCCAGGGGGTTGGGAAGGACCTGACTAGGAGGGAGTATCTGACTAGAAGAGAGTATCTGATGGGGGGAGTATCTGGCCAGAGAGGTAGTAACTGACCAAGGGGGAGTAACTGACCAGGTTTCTTCCCACACTATAGTCAGGATCATTGTTAGGGAGTTAGGATGCTGCTATCTAGTACTTGTTCTGCAAGATGGACTTGCCTGGATCCTGGGTTGCCTTTGAAGAATATACCTCCGTTTGAGGGATGTGCCAGTCACCTTCCTGTGCCCATCTCAGAACTTACTAACCAGAGCTGTGTGATAGACCTCTGAACCCTGGGGTCAGACTTGAAAGTGAGGTGGACTCAGTGGTTTTAATGTCGTTGGTGGCTGTTGTGTGCTGAGTGTTTACTACTATGCAGCATTGCTTCTGGACCTGTGCAGGATAAAACTAAGCAGAGTTGTAGTTGCTGGTCCTTTCATAAGCACCATTTGAGAAAGGTGAGAAAGGTCAGTGGGTTCCCTCACCAGGAAGTGAGGGAAGTGCTTGGCCCCACATCCCCTTGCGTGTCTCTAAAGTTACAGTGTCAATGCTTTTCTCTCAGATGAGCATGTCCTGGCACACTCATCCTTCTTTAAGAACACCATTCTTTAGTAAAGATTCTGAATGGATAGAGCTTTGATCATAGCACTTGAAAATGCTCCCTTTCCTCCTGTCTTCCAAGCTCCTGTGAGGGAAGCTATTGCATGATGAACCATCTCTTCTCATAGACAAGTGTTTTCTTTCACGTTCTCTAAGACTTCCCAGCATCTTTAGCTTACAGATATTTGTCTACATAGGTCTTCGAATACCTCTTTCGGGGCGCTATCGTGTTGGGAATTTTACTCTGTGGACACTTTGCTCTGCGTCCTCAGTTTGTAGATTTACACCTCTATAGTCTTAATGTTTTACAGTATGTTTCAGCCCTTTATTTCTCTCTCTCTCTCTCTCTCTCTCTCTCTCTCTCTCTCTCTCTCTCTCCTGAGTCAAGTGACCCGAGTAACAGCTGCAGTCTTACAGGTCTCTGATAACTGTTCCCAGACTGTTTTCTCTAAGTGAGTCACGTGGGGGAATTTCTATTATCCTGTCTTCAAGTTTCTGATTCTGTACCCCACCTTTTGCTGATGTCATGTGACCCAGTGACCTCTTTCTCTGAAATCACTTTAGTTTTAGTTGTCAAGTTTCTCTTTTGTTATTTTCTTTTGTTGAAGGTTCATTCCAGGAGATTCTAACCCTTTAATATCAACACTAGGGAATTGTCTGTCTCATTCAGGATGTGATCTTGGTTCTCAGTCTCTTGGGTGAGTTGTGACTAAATCCCCAATGTTTCCACACACTACTGTGAGGCTCTGAGTCTAGATTACCCTTCAGTTTTCTGGCACATGCCTGCAACTTCATAACCAGGATCTTCTTGTCCACCTTTGACATCTGGTGCTGTCCTTCGTCACTGAGATTGGTCAATATGAAGCAGCTCACATGGTTTCCATGGCAGCAGGGCTTTGGTGGCCATGCCTTGCTCATGATGATGGGAACCTGGTCTTCCAGCTCAGTCTCCTCTGACATATTGCATGCATGGAGCATCTCAGCACAGCCCTAGGCAGGTGGATGCCCACATTTACCACTGGTCTTTAGGAGGCATGTGTTTGGATCAGAGTGATTACTCTCTGGATTTAGCCTCTAGCTTCTGCTCTTCTTTGGACCTTTTGTCTACAGTCTCTTCCTGTTGGCTTTTCTGTTTGACTTCTATCTTTTTCTGGGCTGTCAGGGAGTCTGAGACAGAGTGGGAGCACAGTGACTCAGCATTCTCTTTCCTGGACCAGACTAGTGGCTTGGGCAGCTGCTGCCACCTTCTTTCTGCCTTTAAGCTTGTGTTGTCTCCTTGTCAAAGATTTTCATTTTCCTCTACCTTCCCAAAGCAATAACTTTGCTTCAATTCATGTTTTTCTCTCATAGAATTTACAGCATAAATCTTGATCACATCAACATTTTAAAAGTGAGGTTTACACTTCTAGTTTGAAAGGGTATTGATTGGCTGTGCCACCTTCGTGCCCTAGCCGTGACTCAAGTCCAATATAAAAATGTCTCTTATATTTAAAATCCAAGTTCTCTCAAAGGCAGAAAATGTTAGATGGAGACTTTTCTTTTCCAGGATTTGTCAAAAATATCTACATGACCACAAATGCCATTTAATATCAGCATAAAATGCTTCTTTCTTTTGATTTTGCCTTTTAATTTTTCCTTCTCCCTCTTTGTCTTGCCTGATTCTTCCTTTTTCAAAGCACCCCAGATTTGAGATTTCAAAAGCCCAAGCCACATTCTCTCTCTCTCTCTCTTTCTCTCTCTCTCTCTCTCTCTCTCCCTGCTGTCTGCAGATCCATATGTAGAACCATCACCTACTACCCCCCAGCACCATGTCTGCCTGTGTGCAGCCATGCTCCCTGCCATGTAGATGATTTGGATTAAACCTCTGAAACTGTAAGCAAGCCACCAATTAAATGATTTTTTTTATAAGAGTTGCTTGGTCATGATGTTTCTTCACAGCATTAGAACACCAACTAAGACAGTGCTGTTAATAGGACTGTTAATGGCTTTCTCTTTTTTAACCATCTATCTCTGTCAGATCAGACTCAACAGAGCTGGGATGACTTGGTCATACTGATGGCTTTATCAGTAGCACCTGGAACCAGGAAAAAACCCTGAAATTATGTGTTCGAAAAATAGCAGAACGGATATACCACCTTTAAAGGCAAGGCAGTGTAGTTCTCAGCACACAAACTCCATCCAAGGATTCATTCTTTGTGTGTACAGCTTGTAGGACCTGAGAATCTGCCTGTTTGGTGATAACAATACATCTTAGCTACCACTTCCCTTCATACCTGACCTTTGAGGAAGCAGTGTATAGCATCAGTGGAGATATGAGTGACAGACATGGGACACTGGCACAGATTTGAAGAACCAAGTTAACAAATGTTCCGAAAGCAAACCCCAATTACATCCCACATTTTAAAATCACATGGAAATTAGTTTCTTTCAACAACTTATACTTGAACTTCATAAAGTCCTTAGGATCACTCACAGGCATTCTGGTTGAGAATATAGGCCTGAATTCCACATCCATTAATGGACTGTCTTCAAGTAGATGAGAGTCACACATTGGGGGACAGTGTGAAGAGGGAGCCCTATGCTGTACAGCAGGAGAAATGATGAGCTCAGCTACAATTGAAAGCAGTGTGCTTTTGGGGCTGCTTGGCAAGAATCAGACGTGGGCCAAGGACAAAGAAAGGGGCTGCTTGGCGGGAATATGACATTGGCCAAGAACAAGGAACTGGGCTTCAGGCAGGAATCTGACATCAGGCTAGAACAAAGAAGTAATTTCAGGCAGGAATCTAAATCTTAGGCTAGAACAAGGAAGTAGGCTTCAGACATGAAAATGACTTTGGGCTAGGACAGGGCGGTTGGCTCAGATATTTTGGTCATCTTGATAAGCCCTTAGAAACAGTGATCATGGAAGTGTTCCCAGAATTTTGTTTACTGCCTTGCTTGTTCTTTGACTATTTGTGTCTATTGTCTTGCTTGTTGCTTGACTATTTGTATCTATCCTATTGCTAGTTCCTCAACCTAGAACTGACTTTAATACTTGCATGTAATTAAAATGGTATAAAAGTAAAAGGGAGGAGGGCGATAGGATAGGGGGTTTCTAGGGAGGGGAGATGGGGAAAGGGGATGACATATAAAACGTAAATAAATAAAATATCCAATAAAAAAAAGAAAGAAAGCAGTGTGGAGAGCGACACCCACATGACTCAGCAATTTCACTGAAGGTATGTATCCTAAAGGAAAAGCAGCAATATGCCCCAGGGATGTGTGTACCCATGTTCATCACAGTAATGTGTGTATTAATCCTGTCAGTCATGCATTAACCCTGAGTATATCCACCAGCAGATGAAAATGGGGTGCATATGCATGGTTGAGTACTAGTCTAACAGACTGAACATGGATAAAGTTTAGTCTATACTGACTGAAGTATGCTGGCCATAGAAAGAAAGAAAAATAAAATAGTACTGTGAAGGGAGAAAGTGGCATGGTTGCTAGCAGGGGCTGGTTTGAGCTAGGAAAGGCTTAGCATGACGTTGGGGGAGGTAAAAGAAACTTTAGATTCACAGCAAGGCTCTATAGGATGTGGCAAACGCATGATTAGCAGTAAGGCACATGCTCAAGCACCTCTCTCACTCAGTCTGAGTGTGCATATGGCAGGAGGGACAACAAGGCTTGAGGAGTCCAGACACAGAACTGATCCGGGTGTTTTCAGTTAAATGCCATATAAAAGAGTGTCCTAGTTCAGGACTTATCTGCATTGGCAAAAAGAAATCACTCTGCAAATTTAAAAGACTTCCAACTCCAGGAATGAGATGGAAGCTTGTTCCCTACACTCCTGTCGTAGGAGACTCCATCACCCACAGAACAACTTGTTGGAGCATTTCAAGGGACCTCCGAGCTTTTAGGGCCTCCATCTTCCTTCCCACAGTTAGCCAGGATGTGTGTTTCCTATTTTGCAAACTAAATGATAGTGGTGCATTTCTGAGCACTCTGTTCTGTACTGACAAACGCACACACACTGGGGAAGCATCCAGCATTGTCAATAATGCATGTTTCTGCTTCATTATTTTGAAAACATCTGTTGAAGAAGATGCTCCTGAGGGGAACTAGGAAGTAAAGTCAACTAGCTATGTTGGCTCTGGTTATGTGCATCCCTCAAGGGGATAGTTTCAGGACACTAGAGAGAGCTGAGGATGGGATGGTCTCTTGCCACAGCCAAAGGTGAAATGGTCTCAGACTTCTGTGTGCTGGACTGTGAGTTCTCATTAGAAAAGACATGTGCTTGGGCATGTGAACATTTTCCAGAACAAGGGAAGGGGAGGATATAACAGGTGGGTCTCCTTAGCCAGGCTCTGCAGACAGCAGCTAACTAATCCATGATCAGCTGGCTAAGAGGAGGCTAAGCATGGGTTTCCCAGAGCTAATCAGAGGACACAACAGGGCTTCCTGTACTCCTGAGGAGGGGGAGGAGCTAAGCTCTGTGAAAGAAAGTGAGCCCATTTCTTCATCGCAACAAGTGAGACTTATCTGAGCATGTAACATGGATGGTCCAGCACCTGCTCAGCTTGCATAAAACTTGACTTTGATCTGTAGCTTCACATAAACTGAACATAGTAGTGCATGCCTATAATCCCAGTGCTTGGAAGACGGAGGTAGAAAAGTTGGAATTTCCCTTTCCTTCGTGGCTGCATAGTGAGTTGGTAGCCAGCCTTGACTGCAAGAGATCCTGTTAAAAAAACAAAAGCAAAACAGAGAACAAAATCTTTGGATCTGTGTCACCTGTTAAAATACAAATGAGAATGTTTTGTTTATACTGAGGCAGTAAAGAATTACATGTGGAAATATTGTTAAATAAACATCTTTTGTAGGAATCATGTTCTCAGATTGCATCAGTCCCATGATGGCATTCAGGACTGGAAGCCAGCTGGAGGGCAGATCATTGAGCACTGTGGAAGTTAAGACTGTGAGAAGGGAAAGAACATGGCACATGGACTCGGGTAACTCAGAAAGGACTCCCAGGCATCTTTAGAGAATTCCCATACGAAGTTGGAGACTTAGACACAAATGTGTATTGTTTTATTTTGTGATTTAGTAATTAATTATCCAGATATTTCTCCCTCGTGTTCAAAGTTTGAGTTCACTTTAGGTGTGAAAAATGAAAATAAGAAAGAAACCTGAGCTCAACTCTTTACAGTGGAATGCTCTCCAAGATCACCTGGGGGACAGTGGGTAGGTAGGTAGGGAGACCTGTGTGGCTCTTCCCTAGACCTGATATCAGTCCTCATGTAATTGATCAGCTGCCTCTATCCTTACTCACTTATGGACACTTCAGAAGTCTTTTTAAATGGATACTTTACGGCAGGCTTTCTGGAATGGTACGGAATCAAGTATTGCTTGGGAAGGAAGGGCATACTGAATGTTAAGCCACACAGGAAATAGCAGGAGTTTTGGGGACAGATTTCAAATATTGGCTTATTCAATTTTTCAGCAGTATCAGAGGCTCTCTAGCACCCAGAGAGGCTCCCACAGGCTCCAGACCTTGAAAGGAGGTGCTTCAGCTACAGGCAGACTTCCACAGCCTCCAGACTTTGAAATGACACTGTCTAGCACCAAGTAGGCTCCCACAGGTTCCAGATCTTGAGAATCAAGCAGGGTTCCTAGTTTCCAGATCTTACAAGGAGTCTACAGCACCAGACAGGCTCCCATGGGCTCCAGACCCTGCAGGAGGCTCTTCAGCACCCAGTGATGCTCCCACAGGTTTTAGACCCTGCAAAGAGGTTTTCTAGCACCCAGACAGGCTCCTGTGGGATCCAGACCTTGTAAGGAAGCCTCCAGCACCCAAGGAAGCTCCCATGGGCTTCACATCCTGCTATGAGGTTATCTACCACCTAGGCAGGTTCACATGGGCTTCAGAACTTAAAAAGGGGTTCTACAGCCCAGGCAGGGATCACATGGGTTTCAGATCCTGCAAGTAGGTTATGTAGCACATAGGCAGCTTCCCTTGGGCTCCAGACCTTGCAAGGGGGTTCTCAGGCATCAGGCAAGGATCCCTGGACTCCAGACTTTATAAGAGGGTACTCCAGCACCATGCAGAGTACCATGAGCCCCAGACCTTCCAAAGGGCTTCTGTAGCACTGGGCAGGATTTCATGAGCTCTAGATCTTGCAAGGAGGGTTCTCTAGCACCAGGCATGCTCCTATGGACTCTACACATTGCAAGGGGATTGTCCACCACCAGGTAGATGCCCACAGGCTCCAGACCTTGCAAGGAAGCTCTTCAGAACCAGAAAGGATGCTCACAGGCTGCAGATCTTGCACAAATGTTCTCCAGAACTAGGTGGGGATCTCAGGACTTCAGACCTTGGAAGGGATCTCTCCAGTACCAGCTAGACTCTCATGGGCTCCAGGCCTTGCAAAGAGGCTCTCCAGCACCAAGAGAGCCTCCCTCAGGCTTGAAAACTTGCTGGAAAGAAGGAAGTTGCCAGTCAGTCTTTTTCAAGAACTAGCAGCCTCACACCCATCCTGGTAATTTGTTAAAAAAACAAATGGTTCCTGGCACTGGGGACTTTCTTTTCTTATATTTAATATTGATTTATGAAACTGCAGTCATATTTGGTTCCTTAAGATTCAGTATAGAGAATCAAATGATTAGGGATAGAGAGCTGGCTCTGTGGTTAAGATCAGCGGCTACTCTTGCAGATTACCAGAGTTTGGTTCTAAGCACCCACACAGTGGCTCACAGTCATCTTTAAATTTATCTGCAGGGTATCTTGTGCCCTCTTCTGGCCTACACATGCACCTGGCACACACCCGGTGCACCGAAATGTGAGCAGGTGAATACTCATGCACAGGAATAAAAATAAAGGAATCTAAAAAAATAAAAATAAAAAATAAAGAAAATAATCATGAGAACTGGGTGGTAGAAGAATCAAAAGAATGAAATGTTTAAAAATTAAACACCTAAAAGAATGAAATGTTTTAAAATTATTTGAGGAGATGAAACTTACTCTTAAAACCTCAGAATTATCACCCGATCTTCTCAAAAGTACTATTTAATTTTAATTCTCATAACTTAGCTTCTTTTAAAATAACAAATTCAATTTGAAAGATTGGGGTCTCAGGTTGTTGTTGGGTTTTAGAAATTTATTTGTTGATCTTGCAGACCTCATTCATATAAAATAAATAAAGAATCAGGGCTTCAGATAAGCTCCAATTAAATCAGATAAAGCAATGAAAACGTTTTATTCTATGTAAATGTGGATTTACATAGAATATGCTTTTCTGTCCTCAGAATATCCAAACAGGAAACTAGCCATATTTGGATTTCAGCTTATGCTCACATCTTAATCTAAGCCTTGGGATCATGAAATTGCCAGTTCTAAAGATTTTAGGTAGGTTTTAAAATTGCTGTCCATGAAGCGCTTCCTGTGTAAGTATGAAGACCTGAGTCTGGATCCCTAACATTGAAACAGAAGACCAGGCGTGGCAGCACACAACTGTAACCCTAGTGCTGCAGAAGTGGAGGCAGGGATCCCCAGAGCTTAATGGCCAGTGTAGCTAGCACATACACATGTTTATATACACAGGCATACATACATATGCATCCATACACATCCATACACATGCATACATAGACATATACATGCATACATACACATGCATAATACACATTCATACACACACATGCACACACACATGCATGCATTCATATGTATATGCATACACATACATACACACATGGAGACACAAACATACACATGCACACAAAGATACAGGAGAATCCCTGGGGCTCAATGGTCAGTCTAGCCAAGTTGGTGAGTTCCAGATTCAGTGAAATACACCATAGCCTCAAAAGATAACTTGGTACAGAAGCTGTGGAGAGATGGCTCTCTAGTTAAGAGCACTTATTACTTTTCTGAGAACCCGAGTTTTGTTCCTAGAGCTTAACTCAGGCTGCTCACGACACCCTATAACTCCAGCTCTACTGGCTCCAACACAGATCTTTAAGGACATCTGTGTTTTTATGCATAGACCCCTATGCATGTACACATGGACACATAATTTAAAATAATGCTTAGATTAAAATAAGGTGGAGAACAATTAAAGAAGACATGTGAGATTGACTGCTGGCCTCCAAATGCATGTATATGCATATGTAGGTGCACACACACAGGAAAATGTACACAGACAAAAGTCTCTTAGCAAGACAGAATTATTTGGGGAAACTAAGAAAAGAAGTCATCTGGGATCTCAGAAGAAGCTTGAAAATCCAGTGTGGGGACCAAAAAAATCTGTCAGACATCAGAGTGATTTTCTTGTGTTCTCAGCAGAAAGAAATGTCTTTGTGTGTATAGGTATGTGTTTTCTGTGCATGTGTCTGTGTATGTATGCATGTGTATGTGTGTCCATGTGTATGTATTGTGTGTATGTGTGTGCACATATGTGTGTGCATGTATTGTATGTATTCTATAGATATAACAAAAATCATATCAAAACTCTGAAGGCAAATTATTATGCCCTATAGAACTACAAATCACCTGAGAGCACATATGACGATAATAAAATGACAGGACTTTGCACATAGCACACATTTAAGCATTGTAGTATTTTCCAGACAGTTGAAGTTAAGTCGTTCTTCTCATAATTCAGGTCCAGTATGAATGTTAGGTACTTAGTTCTTCACAATGTTAGAGGAAGAGTGCCTGCCTCTAAATGCACACCTTCAGTGTGAGACTGCTCTGAAATGGGTCAAACACATTTGAAGTTTCCGAGGCTTGTGACTCATGGACCAGGGATATTTGTCAGAGGCAGCTGTGGTGCTGTGAATGAAATCCTGACTGTCTACTAGGAGAGCCAGAGGCCACACAGGAACCTTCAAAACTCTGTGATGGCCACAATGTCAGGTTGATGACATCATGGATCCTGGCAGGCTCAAAGGACAGAGATGGCAGGCCAAGGCCTCCCTGACCAACTGGAGGAAGTAGAGTGCTGAGCTCTGAGGAAAGTGAATCTTTATTCAGGCTGTTCAGAGGAGCAACATCTCCAGCTGGATGTCCACCAAGAGGTGGCCTTGGACTAATGATAACTAAGAAAGAGCCGGGACACTTCTCCATTAACAAGAGCCACATGTACAGTGTGGGTGTGACCTTTCTATTCTTGGTTAGTAGAAGGTAGAACATCCTAAGAAATTGGCCTTGCCCAAGTCAAGGGCCACATTCCCCTATTGATTTTCAGGTTGAGATCCTTTTGGTTGGAACAATACACATACATGCATATACATATGTGAAGACAGGCTTACAGGCATGTACATGTATACTGGCACACATTTATACATATGCACAAATGCACACATAAGTTCTCATATGTGTACACACATACAAACACACACATACTCATAAACTCATGTACAACTCACATCTACTTTCATATACACATATAGACACATACATGCATATACATGCACATGTTCAAAACACATTTTCAGACATGCACACAAATACAATGCATGGGTGGATTAGCCCATGTGTAACACAAGGCACACACATAACCACACAAGGACACACATTCACAACCTACTTGCTCATTTATTTCTAAAATGTTTTCAAATTTTTCAAAAGTAAAATCCAAAAGTGTTTTCAAATAAACAAGTTCTCCATAACAGATTTCTTGTGCAAGGGCTGATGGTATAACTAAGTGATAAGTTATGTATTTAGCAGGCATAAGACCTTGGTTCTATCCCCAAAGCCCCCTTAAATATCCGGTGCACCTCCCACTGCATAAAGAACCTTGGTGAGATGCTTTAGACTAGGGAAGGGTTCTGAATACAGCAATCAACACAGAAAAAAATATGAGAACTCCCCTATGGATCAGATGCTGGAGCAGGGGTCAAGGGGAACTGGGCTAGCTTGAAGCAGCTTGACTGTGGGAGAACCCCTCTCCCAGGAAAAGGGGATGTCAGTTTTCCACACTGAGAGCAGGTACTTATCTCTGAGAAAGCTTAGGTACCACTGATGAGTAAGGGAGAGACGATAACAGACATCAGGAAGAAATGGAGGATGAAAATCAACAGAGAGAAAGGAAATCACAGACTATTGAGATGGTTGTGAGCAGAGTGTGCATGTGTGTGTTTGTGTATGTATGTGTGAGTGTGCCCATGTGTATGTGAGTGAGCCCATGTGTGTATGTGTGTGTGCCCATATGTGTGTATGTGTGCCCATGTGTGAATGTGCATCTCTCTCTCTCTCTCTCTCTCTCTCTCTCTCTCTCTCTCTCTCTCT
>NW_021605262.1:4160274-4180261 GCF_004785775.1 Grammomys surdaster | reverse complement strand
TCTCTCTCTCTCTCTCTCTCTCTCTCTCTCTCTCTCTCTCTCTCTCTCTGTGTGTGTGTGTGTGTGCATGTGTATGATGCTGGGAATAATGGAGGATAGTTAATAGATACTTACCTTCCTTAACACAGACCCAACACACAGCTCCTAACACCCCAAATCAAGAATACATGTGTTGCTGAGAAACTCAAGGTCCAATGGTATCCAAAGGTATGGTTGACCTAGGCAAGGATGCTTATGAGCATTCCCCTGTAGGCTGAGGCTGAGTTGACCTTTGAACCATGTGCCTGCACTGGTGTGATGATATCCACAGCAGCACCACCATATGTGGCAGGTTTGTGCCTCAGAAGCACATGCTCTGAGGAAGTACATAGCAGCTACCACATTGAGCATCACTAGCAGGCAGCCTGGACCCTTCCTGATTGCATGGGCGTGGTGCCTACCAAAGTGAGTTAATGATGGACATCTTCAAACTGCCTAACTCTTGATTAGATGGAATCCATGTAGTTCGTTTGTCTTGTGTTTCTACAGGTGCCTCCCTTTAGGACAAATCAGAGGGGTAAATGCCATTCGTTGATACTGAGGCCCCTGAAGGGAAGAAGTGATAGCAAATGGTTTGTGCTTGGCTTGGGTGCTGATGGGGGAATGAGCATCCTGGGAAGCAGGGACAGGAAAGTCCCTCCTTATGTATTGACCACTGACCTGGTGGGTATAAATGACTACCCTCAGGGATGGGTCCACGGAGCCTTGCCATGCCTCCTATTGGGCTGCTGCAAGTCACCACGGGCAAGCACTGAAAATTTCACCACCCTACACTTCTGTTTTCAGATAAAGGGTCTCACTATGTAGCCTAAGCTGGCATTCAACCTGGCAATCCCCCTGCCTCAGTCTTCTGAGGTGCTGGCAGTACAATGCCAGCCCCGACTTAACAGACCTTTTATAATCACAGTATCCAACACATCAGATACTATTTAAGAGATACTGAAAGTGAAAAATGAATTATCCCTATGAAACCAAATTTAACTGCAGTGAAAGACGGTGGTTTTAAAGGATTCTTAGTTTGCTTTGGAGAATCAGAGCAGGAGACAGAGTGAACTGCAATCATCAGTTATAGGAGCTAGGGGGTGGTGCCATGAGATACAACATGTATGGAGTCTTGAGGACATAGACAATATGAACTGAGGTCAAACGGACAGGTAGACAGTAGAACAATAGGCTTTTAGGCTCTCAAGTCTTCTCTGCAGGTAGAGAGGGTATGGGTCACCCAGAGCTGTCTATTTCTTGTAGGACCCCGAAGGGCTGCTATGCCCTGGCTGAGACTTTTTGTGTGCTGCTGTCTACTAAGTAACATTCTGTGGTTCCTCTGAGATCAAAATATCCTGACTAAGGCATGGTGCCACAGGAAGGGAATTTACGTATGACATCCTATTGCCCCCCAGTTGAGTTCCTGTTTTTTCCTGAGTTTGTGTTTTTCCTTCCCTGGCTTGGTGTATATATTGAGCCTGCTCAGTAAAGGCATTGGTATTCCCTCATAACGAATGATCCGAGACTGAGTCTTTCTTTAATCCCCCAGGTCTACGCCTGAGCTCGGTACCATGGCAGCACTGGAGCTGTCAATTTCTGTTTTTAGATGAATCTTTAGACTTTTATTGAGATGAAATTAATTAATTATTTCATTATGTCATTATCAAGGCAGAAAGCCAAGGGTTTTCTCCCTGGTAGGAGATTCAACCAATCTCCCAAATGTGTTCCTAAAGGAATCCTCTTTACTTTGGAGTTTTCTGGGTACCTAGGATTGCAGCAAGTATAAGAATGAGAATCCTGTCAGAGGCATGAAGCCATGATGCTGCAGAAGCCAGCAGATTGGCAACTCTGATTTGGCAATTGAACCAGGACCAGCAAGGGTGAATTCTAGTCAGCCCAGGAAGGAGTGTGATTTGAATCCGTGGCTCACAACTGTCTCTCCTGTCTCCTGTCTCATACCATCAGCCTCCAGCTCTTGTTGCCTGTCTTCATGTCCTCCCACAATGTGCTAAGTGCTTTGTGCTAACTCAGTTGAACTCTCAACAAACCCTAATTAGAAGCTATTACTAACTTGGCTGTGGTTGTTCTGTGAGCAGTGCTGTCTGGAAGTGCACAGCAGCTTGACCAGAGAAGGCATGTGAGAACTGTCTTTCCATCCCATGTTGGGCTTTCTTTGGAGCAGGTGTACTTACAGTGGGGTGAGAACATGACATTTCATAGACACTGGGAATTTTTTGTGAGGCACTGGGACAGTTCTATCACTGGGAACCGCAGTCTGCTGGAAGTGGTCAGGCTGCATGATGGATGGTCAAGGTAGATATGGGTACCTAGGAAAGCATCTGAGTAGAAACAGCAGGAGATGGGCAGAGAGAGGAAGGTACCTGGCTCCAAGTATAAACCTGTTCCCTTCTGAGAAAAGTGCAAGTAACTATGGGGAAACAAAGGCCATGAGGTAAGAAGCATGGGGCTCTGGAAGGCCAGCATCAAATGGGTCTTTGCACACTGCACAGTGCTGTCCCTTTCATGGGAACAACACTCTGAGTTGAGGACTACAGCCTTCTCCTGTAGATCTTCATCTTGGAAGATATATGTTAAAATTTCAGGCACCTGGACACAGACAAAATATTCTTGTGTTAATGTGCTGAGTTCTTTGATGGCCGCAGAGGTGTTTTGTCACCAAAAGCTCTTCTCAAAAATCCTTTGAAAAGAATGTCATATGGTAAGGAGACTTCAGACATCAATCTTTCCTAATTTCTTCCCTGTCTAGAGATATCACCTTTAGGCTGGGGAGCATGTGGAAACTGCATGTAGAGGAAGTCTAGAAGTACCACAAGAAGTAGTTAGCCACTTACTTGCACCATCTCTCTGCAGCTTCTTTACCTACCGCTACTTATTAGTTTTTCTTATCATCTATCTATATATATATAGCCTATCTATCTATCTATCTACCTACCTATCATCTATCTATCTATCTATCTATCTATCTATCTATCTATCTATCACCTATTGTCTTAGTCAGGGTTTGTATTCCTGCACACAACATCATGACCAAGAAGCAAGTTGGGGAGAAAAGGGTGTATTCAGTTTACACTTCCACACTGCTATTCATCACCAAAAGAAGTCAGGACAGGAACTCACACAGGGCAGGAACTTGGCGTCAGGAGCTGATGCAGAGGCCATGGAGGGGGTGCTGCTTACTGGATTGCTTCTCCTGGCTTGCTCAGCTTGCTTTCTTATAGAACCCAAGACTACCAGCCCAGGGATGGCACCACCCACAATGGGTTGGGCCCTCCCCCTTGATCACTAACTGAGAACATGCCTTACAGCTGGATCTCATGGAGGCATTTCCTCAAGAGAAGCTCCTTTCTCTGTGATAACTCCAGCCTGTGTCAAGTTGACACACAAAATCAGCCAGTACAACTGATTCATTGTCACCTTGATACACAGCACATCACTATTAAGACTCATCCCTTACTTTCTTATTCATCTCCAAGATCTAAATAACTTTAAAAGTCCCACAGTCTTTACAAATTCTTACATATTAAAATTTCAATCCCTTTAAAATATCCAATCTCTTTTGAAATTCAAAGCCCTTTTACAATTCAAAGCCTCTTAACTGTAGACTCCACTAAAATACTTTCTTACTTCAAGAAGGAAAAATATCAGGGTACAGTCACAATCAAAAGCAAAATCAAACTCTAACTGTCTAGTGTTTGGATCCACTCATGGTCCACTGGGCTCCTCCAAGGGTTTGGGTAACTTCTCCAGCTCTGCCCTTTGTAGCACACAACTTGTCTTCTAGGTTCCAGCTGCCTGTAGTACACCACTGCTGCTACTATTCTTGGTAGTCATCTCATGGTATTGACATCTCCAAAACACTGCTGTCTTCTGCTGCAACTTGGATTGCATTCTTACAAATAGCCTCTCATAGGCTCTTTTCATGGTGCTACGCCTCAACTTCCCTGCATGATCCCCTCAGTCCTCAGCCTTCAAATGCCACTGAGCTGCACCTTCACCAATGGCCTCTCCTGGTCTCTCACAGTATCAACTATCAGCTGCTATCCCTTCATGTTTCAAAACCAGTACCACCTGGGTGACTCTTGCACATTACTAAGTCTGGCCAACATGAGATATAACTGTGGTTGCCTCTAGAATACAGCTTCTCTGTATTCTCAGGAAACACTTCCCACAAGATTTTACCTTAGTGATGCTGGTCTCTTCTTAATCACTGCTAATTTCTTTGCTCCAGCTAACCAGCATCAATTGTCTGAGCAACACAAAGGTTTCACTTTAGTAGTTCTGGTATCTTGTTAATCACAACTGACTCTTCAATACCAGCTAACTAAAACCACAGAATCTTCACAACCAAAACCAGCAACAGCCCTGATAAGAATCTTCAATCTTCCCTCTGAAATTTCACAAGCCAAGCCTCCATCGTTTCCACTGTTCTCAACATCATCTTCCTACAGAACATCCCATAGAGCTCTTAACATCCCAAGGACTCTTTTAGCTCAAAGTTCCAAAGTCCTTCCACAGTCCTCCGCAAAACATGGTCAGGTTGTCATAGGAAAACCATACTCCTAGTACCAATTTGTCTTAGTCAGGGTTTGTATTCCTGCACACAACATCATGGCCAAGAAGAAAGTTGGGGAGAAAAGGGTGTATTCATTTTACACTTCCACATTGCTCTTTATCACCAAAGGAACTCAGGACAGAAACTCACACACAAAAGGAACTTGGGGGCAGGAGCTGATGCAGAGGCCATGGAGGGGGTGCTGCTTACTGGATTGCTTCCCTGACTTGCTCAGCTTGCTTTCTTATAGAACCCAAGATTACCAGCCCAGGGATGGCACTGCCCACAATGGGTTGGGCCCTCCTCCTTGATCACTAATTGAGAAAATGCATTTTCTCATGGAGACATTTCCTTAAGGGAGGCTTCTCTCTCTGTGATAACTCCAGCTTAGGTCAAGTTAACATACAAAACCAGCCAGTGAACCTATCTATCATCTATCTATCTGTTATCTATATATCTGTCATCATAATCTATTATCTATCTATCTATCTATCTATCATCTATTTATCATTCATCTATCTACAATCAACGGTATCATTTACCTATTGTCTATCTTTTATATATTTATTATTTACATACCTTTAATATCTCTACCTGTTATGTATCTATAAGCTAAATACTTATCTATCATTGACCATTTATTATCTATTTATTAATTTCCTGCCTATTTGTCATGCATGTATTTATTTGCCACATATCTGTTATCTCTCTCTCATCTATCATCTATCTTATTAAAATTTCTGTCCATTATTGAGTTTATGTCTGTGCTGGAGACACTGTTCATGTCTTTTCTTTCTTGGAGTTTAATTACTAGCATGAAAAGCAGACCTCAAATGCAATCTATACAATGGAAATTCCCTATACCCATACATGGTAACATCTGAGTGAATTAAGTCCAAAGCCATAGGAGGGGGAGCAGGGAGCAAATAGTAGTTGCTGGGAGGAGAGGTCTTGGAGACACTGTGATTTATCAGTTGTTGTCAGCTTGTATCACCTCACTGAAGCTAGTAGAAAAAGTTGATAAAATATTAAAAACAAAGTGTTTCAGAAACATTGAGGTAGCTGTGCCTTCATGGATCGAGTACTTGAAACAGACCATAATATGTAGTGGGTCTGACACCTAGCACCGTTATCTCCCTTCAGGTGTGTGCAGATTCCAAGGTGGAATGAGGCCCAGACACAATGAATATCAGCAGTAAGTCAGTGACTAAGGAAAGATGCATAGCACTCTGTGATTTCTAGAGACAAACTTGAAGCACCGGGTCAGTTTGTTGTATGTATCATTTCTATGTCAGCAGCTGATTTCACACATATTTGCAGTGGATAAATTTTCATGGTTTTTCGGTGTTCCCACCATGCCATCATGTGACCAACTGGTTTCTGGATACTCCTTGATAAAGTCTACATATATGAGAGGCTCTTCGGCTTTGGTAAGAAAGCACAGGGCCCTTCCTATCTTCCTTGTTCTGTTTCCTCTTGCTCTAGAAGAAAGTTCACTGCTGGTTCTTATTTCATTGATTAGGCTGGAAATCTCCGTGTCTATTTTGAATTTAGTCATTTACGTTTAGTGTAATTCTTGCTATGATTACATTGGACCTGTCATTTGGCAGTTTGAATTTTCACCTGCTCCTTTGTTCCTTTTCTCTAGTCTTCCTTAGTGTTAACAGATCTCCAGCTGCAGAGCAGGCAACCAATAGACAGCTCCAAGTTCATCACTGGTACTGAATAGGTCATCCTTCCATGACCAGCTTCCAGCTAGTACCTTAGAGTAAACTCTTCCCTGAGATCTCTAGCTCCATCTGTTTCCAGATTCTTCCAGATCTGGCTCTCAGCCTAAGACTTCTCAGCCTCCTCCTTCTCTTCTTCATGGAAGGAGTTGCCCTCCTTATGGGAAATATCCCCATAGGCCCTCTCTATAGATCTTTGAGGCATTTCAGCCCCCTTGGTCTTTGCTTTCTGCTCTATTCATGTATACTGTGTTTTCTGTCCATCTATGGTTTATCCATTATATCTTGTTGCGTTAGAATGATTCGGGGTTCTAACTTCCTCTCATCTCATTTCATCCAGTCCACTTTAGAGTTCATAGTCAAATATGAACAGCTTCCAAGGCTGGAGAAGCTTCCAAGGCTGGAGAAGAAGCAGGCAGCAAATTCAGCATGGAGGATGCACTTGAATAGGACCTGACACCCAATACTGTCTTCTATGTCTGTGCCTACCAAAACAATAAGAAGCTATTCTCATTCTACATATGAAAATCAGATGTACCATTTCAGTTCATAATGGTTACTGGATCACTCAGTCGAGGTGGGTTCAGGGTGTAAAGTCAGTCTTAGTTGGCAGTCAGGCATTTCTGATCTTGAGAGACCACTGCCTCCAGGGCCAGATCACCAGCAGATCTGGCCTGTATTAATCCTAGGAGCTTCACAACATTGTCAGTCACACCTCATCTGTTAACCATTTTTCCTATGTAGGGCTGATTTTTGGACCTCTGGTTGGTGCTGCCTTGTGTCAGTCTGGCTTTGTTGCCTGGATCCTTAGACTCTGATCCCTCTGTCTTCCATAGAAGTGACTCTTGTGCTTGCATTCCAAGGCTCTGTAGAGAGAGGCTCCTGGGTTTGCACAGTGGCCTCTGATTACTCTGTCATAACGTTTGTTTCCTGACATGAACAATGTCTTCAGATCCCAAAGAGACATCTTTTTGCAAAGTATAAGAAAAGTATAATTCTCACTCACTGAAGGGAGAAAAATACCTTAGCCTACTAAGCATTGCATTGAGGCCCAGGTGGGCTTTGCTGAAGTTAATTCCACAAAAGTGTTCTGGCCTCTAGGACTTGAAGCTCTTCCTACCATGCTACATCCAAATCTATGCAACAAGATTGTGCACACATAGGATCACAAGCTCACAAACATGTGAGAGTGCCCATGTTCATGAACTGCTTTAAAGTGACTCACAATGTGTCTTGTGTTTCTTTGCCATTTCCTTCAGTGGCTCCTTCTTCTGTTTTGTGACTTAGTGACAGTAGGACAGGGCTCCAATCCAGCAGATTCCACTTCACTTGTCTCCGGCACCAAATATGCCCTGTTCTAGAAGTGCTTGGAACATTTGGCCCAGCAGATAAAGCCACACCAGCTCTCTTCTGACTGGATCTCCCTGTGGAGAGGGCAGAGGCTGGGTTTTCTCTCTCTCTCTCCTGGGTTTGGTGCCTTTCACAATTTCAGGGGAACCCAGAAGTGCCCGAGTGCTGGAGTGCTCCTTGGCATCCAGGCAGTTGGCCTTCAAAACAGCAGTCCGACCCTGTCAGCACCTCTCTCAGCCTTGCCTGTCTGTCTTATTTCTGGAAGCTGTGATGTTCAATAATTCAGGGGGAGCACGCATCAGCATATCTTACAGCATATTTGATGTGCCAACAAACAGACTGCAGACTGTTTCGTTTCAATTAGCCCCTTTGTTGCCAACAAAAGCCCAACAAACCCCCTGAGCGAGGGCTAGGCCTCGCTCCAGCCTGTTCTTGGCCGGTCCCGGGCTCCATGTGTGTACACAGTGCCCGCCACCCTTGGTTCCCATCCCCTCTCACTTTCTCTGCTATTGTTCTCCTGGTATCTTTTTACCTGGGATCAAGTGACTTTCTCCAACCCAGAAATAAGGACTCAGCTCCATTTTCAGGCTTCTTCTGATCTCCCCAGCTAATTGGCTCAGGTGTAAACCAAACCAGCAGGGCAAGGACTTTGAAGTGAGGCTGCTTTGCGCAGAGTGCCTGGGAGCATCAGTCTGTGTGTCAAATACCATCCGGCCAGCCCGCTGCTCGGCCACTAATGAAAACGCAAGTAATCAGGGTGTATTACAAGGCTCACATCCATGTTGGTGCTTTATTGTGAGCTTATCATTAACTTTGCAGGTTGGACTTGGAATGCAATCTGGCCAGTTTTTAATAAGAGGGGGCATCGGTGTCGCCTTCATGAGGCACGGGGCAACACCAGCTGTGCCTTCTTTACATAGGGAGCCACCCCTCTCTTTGATCAATAACCTTTTCACTTTAAAAGGGGGGCTCATTTTGCTGAGAGGTGGGAGGAGGACCTTCCCAGCCCTGTGCCTGCAGTCTGTTTGTCCAGAATGCACAATTACAGAAAGGTCAGTCCACAGAACACTGGGGACCCTTGCTGCTTTGCCTGACGCTACCTTCTCACTCTATTTAAAGGGTGCACTGACCACAGGGCCCACCCTCTGTTTGTGTGTTGATTATCAATGGCTGCTTTGCAAAGGAACAAAAGCAAGAAAAGCAGCTGGCCTTTTTGGACTCTGATTTTGCTTGGGTTCTCTTCATTTTTAATATGCAAGCCGGCTGCATGAAACCAACATAATGAATGTCATCTTGTCCATGGCTCTTCTGGATGTCTGGGGAGTTATACACATCTTGCTTATACTTCGTCCCCAGGGTGTGACCTCTGTGCTTCCTCTTTCATCTAATCTTTGGCTTCTGAGCTGCATGCCCATGGTGGGTGCAGAACCTTTCACACCCAGTTGCAAGATAAACACACTTATCTTTCCAGAGTGACATGTGCTGATCAAATATTTCAGAAACTTTACACATGCATTGATATGCCAAGGGATGAGGCACACATTTCTGTGTTCTTCATAGTATGACTTAGGAACTACCATGTGTTTGAAGGGGAGGAAGCACCCAGTTTCTGGATGTGAATGCATGCAGAGACATCACTGCCTGCTTCTGTCTGCTTGGTGACCACAGCATAGCAGCAGCAGCAGACATTTGTTCCCTCCTGTCCTGGTGGCTTAGAGTGAATACCAGATGTGTCTTTACAGATGTGGCCTGTCTTCTCCCTCTGTCTTTGTGTGGTGTCTCGATTGTTCCCATGTTCTTCTCACCAGTCCCTCTATTTAGTGAAGGCAATGCTAGCAATTTCATTTTCATTTAATCAGCCATTGAAGACTGGCCTCTAAATAGAGCCACATTTAGAGGTCTTGGGGCTTAAAGCATCAATGTGTGAATTGAAGGGGTATGTTTTAGCCAGTGGTTCTCAACTTTCTTAATACTGCAGTCCTTTAATACAGTTCCTTATGTTGTGGTGACCACAACCATAACATTATTTCATTACTACTTCAAAACTGTAATTTTGCTACTGTTATGAATCATAATGTAAATATCTGTTGTGTAGGATATCTGGTATTCGTACTCCAAAGGGATTATGACTCATGGACTGAGAACCACTGGTTTAGCTTATTGTGGGGAAAAAGTAGGTTATAAACTTTGGTTTAATATTATCACGTTATGGCAGGGTTACTGGCACTGGTCTGGAAGTGGTACCAGAGGCCACAACTGCATTAAAATGTGGGAAAGCATCCCTGGAAGCCCCCCGAGGGGTCCATTTTAGGTCTCTAAGGCTCACCAAGATAATGGACGACTGACACCACCAGTCAGCAATCACAGTCTCTGCCTGCCCACTAGGTAGGGGGGAATATACTCTGTCTGTAGGCTCTGGGGTCAAGGGAAGGTCACATCTCACCACCTTGGCATCAGCAGATCCTTGGTTGGTAGGATGGGGTCTTTGACCTGGACCACAGTATCTTGGGTGTTTTTGTCACCTGTTATGGGCAAATACACACAATAAACAGCCAGGTCCCACATTTTCGATTCTGCTGAGACTGGTAACAATAGCAGAAATTCCAAAAGATGAAGTCAGAAAAGGCAGACATGCAACATGGCTCTCCCCAAAGATGAATACCCCAGGCACAGGTATAAAATTCCAGCTAAGGTTTTTCACAGAAAGCTACAAGGAGCATGTTCATGGAGAATGCCAGCTTTATCTACCCCCAATCCTGCAGGATGCTGGGTCAGAATGATAAGCCTGTTCGACACTGCCAGGGCTCTCTGTCTCAGCCTTTAGTTTCAGACTCACTTTGCTTTTCATTAGGCTCATTGGATGGAACATCCCAGGGATATCACCAGCTCATTTTCTATGGCTGTGTTTTCCCAAGAAGCAGCCAGCCTCTGGGAAGTACAAGGAGCCACGTGCCTTTATCTACCTCTAGCAGCCTACTACCTTCCTCTCTGTGTCTAGAGTGAGACTGAATTTACAGTCAAGTGGTTGATACAGAGGTCAGACGCTATCCTCAGAAAAACAGATGTGGTGGTATCAGTACAAGACACCCTATCAGAGAAATATCAAGATCCTTGTACCTTAGACATGGAAACCCCAAGTGCAGGGTATCCAACGACCCAGGCAGGAAGTAGCAACAAGGTCTGTCTAAATGAAAAGGAGGGCACATTACATCTGCTCTCTGTCCCCATTGTTGGGGGAAGTAGTAAACCACTCTTTTGAAAAGGCACACCTCTGTGGGATATACTGTTGGCAAATTAGCAGATCCCTTCTGAGAGGGGCTCATTGAAGCTGCGTAGAGTAGGGTGCTTTTATATACATATAGCAGCTTATTTTGGGCTCTCTGTGCTGAGTGTCTCCCTGTGCTGAGTGAAATGAACTTCTGATGAAAATACTGATTGATAATTTTATTGACACTCCTGGATGGTGCAAACGGAAATCTGCATAGATACACTGCAAACCTACTCTTCTACCCAATGACAGAAGCTTTCTGGATGAATTTAGTGACCTTTTCAAATACTGTAAGAAAGTCTTTTCAGCTCTTTGTAGTGCTGACAATATCATGGCAAAGGAAATGCTGCCCATTAAACGTTCACACGAATGCTTGTGTGTTCTAGCAATAGTTGGGCCTTGGGTGTAGTCAGAGGTGAGGTCAGATGTGTAGGGCCTTCCAGTGGCTTTATTTTACTGTTATATCAGATTCTGGGGATGGGGCCAGGCCCTCTAGTATCCTTGAACTGTACTTTTATTAATCTGGGGAGGAGTATCCAGCTGACAATTTCTCCTGTTTCCTTGAAAGTCCTAAATATTCTTTTGCCTTGGACTTCTCCAGGGTTTTTTTGTACACAGTGTGAGCCTGCTAGATATTGGAAAACAGGTAGGCAGAGGCCTGGGATCAGGCAGTTCTACTGAGGAACCTTCTATGGTTACTATGGGAGTATACCTGCAGGGCTGCGCTATTGGGAGCCTCATTTTAAATGGTTCCACACAGGCTGGATCATACTGATGTCTATGCATAAAAGCAGGCTACCTACCAGGGACATGTAATACATGTTTCATATCTACAGCTATGACCTTGCTCTGAGAAGCTTACACAATGGATGTCAGTCTCCACATGTTCATGGGAGACACAGCCCATTCTACAGAGAGAATGAGCATCACTGAGTTTGACATGCTTTATTTGTTCTGGGAAGATAGGAGTTTTAAAACATGTGCATCTAACAGGATGTGAGTGAATGTTTGCTTGTGTGTGTAAGTTTACATGTGAGCATGGGTATGCGTGTGTCAGCTGCACATGTGTGGCAATCAAAGGAGAACCTAGGGTGTCCATCTTTACCTTCCCTCTTGTCTTGAGACAGAATCTTTAATTGTCCCCCTTTGTAACACCAGGTTAACTGGCCCATGAGCTTCTGGAAATTCTCCTGTTTCTGTCCTCATCTTGTAGTAGGGGTGCAGAGATTACAGGCATATACTACTGTTTGTGGCCTTAAGTGGGTTCTAGGGATCCAAGCTCAGGCCCTCATGATTACATAGGCAAGGCTTTACCCACTGGATCATCTCCCTGTCTGTAGAGAAATGCTCTTTAATCCAAACTACAAGGAGAATTTGTGTGCTAAGAGATCTAATTTTCTTTAAAAAATTTTTTTTGTCCGTTGTTCTTATCAAATTTAGGTAAGTTGTAATACAAAGAAAACCAATAATTATTCACTGTTGTGTCTTACACTGTAATCCCAAACCCAGGAGGGAGGCAAACACAAGCAAAACCAGCCTGGAGTATGCAGTCAGACTCCGGAGACAATGCTTACTGTCCTTCCTTAAACAATATATTTTAACGATTGAATATAGCTCAGGTTCCACTGATCACACTACATGATTTCTTGCACAGATTTCCTTTTCCTGGTTATTCTGACTCTCAAGCCAAAGCCTTAGTGGTGAAACTTCACAGGAGCTTCCTAGAGTTTCATCTCACAGACTCCTTACATTTCCTACTGTCTCTGCGAAGTGGCTTAAATATCTGTTCCTTGGTTTTAGTTATTATTAAGGATGAAACCTCAGTGGCTGAAGGGCTGTGTTAACTGGCAGAATCCCAAAGCTTGGTAACTAGAGGGTCTAACTCAGAGATCACTTTGAACACAGTGGGAAGAATCAAGGAGACAACATTGATGATTGAAAAGTTTAGGATATCACAAAGATCAGAATCTCTTGCTCACTGTGTGCTGAGCCATGACTGCTTTGTAAGAGCAGGAAAAAAAAACAAGCTGCTTTGCAAGAGCAGGAAAAGGAGACTTCAGGGTTCAGGTGCAGGCTCCTGTTTACAAGGCTCACTGATTCCTTGGAAAACCCATTGGTTATCTTCCTGTCTCAGAGGGAAAATAGTTCACAGCTCAAAACTTTGTAAACTTAGAAGCAATGGACACCTTTCATCGTGTCCCAGAACATGGGCTTCTATTGCCAACTTGCAGTTCCTCTAAGGGCTATGGGGCATTGTTAAATTATGTGTACAGAGGGGGAGGGAGGGAGGGAGGGAGGGAGGGAGGGAGGGAGGGAGGGAAGGAGGGAGAGAGAGAGGGAAGGAGGGAGAGAGAAAGAGAAAGAGAGAGGGAGGGAGGGAGGGAGAGAGAGAAAGAGAGAGAGAGACAGAGAGAAAGAGAGAGAGAGAGAGAGAGAGACAGAGACAGAGACAGAGACAGAGAGATACAGAGAGAGCACATGCAGACCATGCAGGAGACTTTTGTTTTCTTACGCTTTTGTGTTTAAATCTGAAGATTGTCAAGAGATGCCCTAAGACTGTTCAAGCAGGAGACTATAAGAAAGGAGTTTTCAGAAAGGTTTTGCTGAAGTCACACACAAATGTAGATCCACTGGGGTCTCTGCGTGGGTGGGACTCTTCCTAGAGAGAGGAACTCACCCTCTGTCATGGAGCAACAGTGACAAGCTGGATTTCTGTGCAGCACAGGCTGCTCCAGCTGCATCTAGGAGGCCTGTTTCCGCACCTGTCATGGGGCCCTCATTATCAAGCCACACATGGCTCTCCCCACTGGCTGCTCCTGAGGACACCTTTATAATGAGTCTTCCCGCCTCAGTTTATGGAGAGGCTCATTACACACGTCACCATGAGATTTTGCACGCCCAAAGAACTGCATTAATAAATTAATTTCCCTTTTCCAAGTCCCAGCTGCAGAGAGGAGAGCTGTGCCCTAAAAAAGTGGTCGGCTGTTCCCAGAAAGGGACTTGCTTGACCTATCTGATAAGCTCAGCATAATCGACAGTATGTGATTCAGACTTGAGAAAAGTTGTTTTAGAGGTAACATTTTATTACTACCACAACCAATACTACTACTACTACTACTAATTACTATTAATTTATCTAGTCACAGTAGATATCCCTGGCTGGTTTAGAGCTCACCCTGTTGACCAGGCTGACCTCAAATTCACAGAGATTGGCCCACCTCTGCCTCCTGAGTATTAAAGGTGTGGGCCACCTGCTTGTCTTAAAGGTTGTATTTTTAAGGAGAATTTTCCAGAACACTTTATATTGTCCTTCACATTTCTCATGTTAGTAGCATATTCATAGATATTGGTTAATTAGTCTAATCTTTATATTTTTTTTCAAACCAGAGCACTGGTTTAGGTAGAAATACCCTCACTGGCTAGCTTCTCTGTCCATTGAGCAGGTCCTTTTTGCCTCCTCTCGTCATGGGCACCACATCATGAGCAGTCATGCCCTTCCACTGAGTCAGACTCTTGGAACTCACTCTTTCTTTCTCTCTTTCTTTCTGTGAAAGAGCGGATTTCCTACCTAGCAATGATCACCATGAGCAGAGAAGACCTGGTCTGTAATTCAGCTCCAATCACACAGCCAGCCTGTGCTGCCCAGGACTGCTACATGAATGGGTATGAACTTGTGACAAATGGTCATAACTGGAAACCTGGAGTGGGGATATAAAGTCAGGAGAAAAAAATGTCAGACTTTCAATCTTTAAAAAGCTCAAAATCACTCATGACCTAGAGAAGAAACAATATTTCACTGAAGTGCCACCAAGATACAATGGCTTTAAGTGAGTATGCAATGGAGCCCCAAACACACAGAGTAAAATTAAACAGAATCACAGGAGACATGGAGAACTCAACAGCTATGCCTGGAGATGTCAACAGTCCACTGTCAGTGATGGGTATAAAATGAGAGAAAATCTAAGGGCAGATGATTAACTGATTATTCTGAAAGCTTCTCCTAAGTAGTAGCTTGCACTTGTTTTCCAAGCACACAGAAACAGGTATTCTATAGGGTTAACCATGTTACCAGACTGTAAGTAAAATAGTGTAAAAGATTAAAATCACATGGAGCATCTCCCCAGCTATAGTGAAATTAGAGATTATTGGGAGAATAAAATTCTGAAGGCCTATAAATATCTGAAGTGCACAGAAAGGATGCGACAGTCAACAGACAACTTCCCTACAATAGTAATAATACCACGTAAGAATAAGATCAGATAACAGGTGAAAGATCAAGATAACAGAGAGGTTAACAGAAAGAAACACATGAACAGAGCTGAGGGTAAAACCATGTAAGAATCTCAGAGGCACAGAATGCACGTGTAAAGGCTTAGCATGGATTCCTGGTAGAAGCTCTCCCTAAATAAGCACTGATAGTATGCATCTAACATAATAAAGGCCACATATGGCAAGTCCAAGGCTAAAATCACATTTGATTATAAAATCTTGAAAGCATTTCCTCTATGATCAGGGACAAGCCAGGGTAATCATTCTGGCATGCACTGGTCCATGTGGAACTAGAAATACTAGACAGAGCAATTAAGCAAGAAGACAAAATAAATGAAATGTGTTTAGATTGTCAAAAAGAAGTTAAACATCTCTTCTGACAATAAGAGCTGGTGTGTAAAACCTAAAATTTCACCACAAAATCGCTAAAAGTGAGACAAATCCATAAAGTTGCAACATACAAAATTGATTCGGACCAGAAGGTCAGTGAGAGGGTCTTAAGGAGGAGGAACAGGGGATGGGAAGATAGAGAAAATAGTGAAGTTTGGAATCAGAATGTCTCACACAAGCTGATGGGTCATGGAAGAAAATTCATGAAGAAATACAGCACCTTATAAATTACGTGTGAGAGAAAAAAAAGAACAGAATCATCGAAAACTCATCGTACAGTGGGATTAAGTCAGCAAGATGCTAAACAAGCCATGTTGTACAAAAGGAACATAGGCTTCCTCAAAAATGTCAGAGACCAAGCACACAGCAGCCCTGGGCAGGATAACTTCAGTCTCTTCAGGGGGAAAACCAACTTTCCAGGCACCAAAGCCTTAACTCCCTCAAGACCCTGGTCCCTGCCCCAGACTGGACCTGGCCAATTCTGAACCTGGGCAAGAACATGAACTAGATTTATTTTGTTCTTTTTTGGGGGGGGCACTGAGAAAGTCTTGGCTGTTAACAAAGAAATCAACATGTAAAAATAAATTACATTTCTACACATGACCAGCAAAATAGCATAGCAAAGAAGTTGAGAAACCAATCCCATTTTTGGTTGCACCAAAATAAATTAGAAATAGTTTTGATTCAGGTGGTATACATCTTTACACAAAAACAACCTAAAAATCATTCACGAATAAAATATAAATGTATAGAAAGATACACAGAGTTTCTGGGTTGAAAGAGTTAATATTGTTAAAGTGTCTACATTGTTAAAAATTGACTCAGAGATTCAATGGGATCCTGTGAAAATCCCAAAGACATTTTATTCTAGGTAGAAGAAAACAACACTGAACTTCAAGGATCCCAGACAGTCCAAGAAATCTTGAGCAAGAAGAATAAAGCTTGAGACATTATACAAGCTGATTTGATATGTCACAAACTTGTAATATTCCAAACAACAAGATGCTGACATAAAAAGTAGACCATGGAGCCATGCCAGTGGGAATGCAGAACAGTATAGCTGCTTCTGGATATACTTACTAGCTCTTACAAAACTAGGGATACTGTTATTATACAGCCCTGTGATCATGCCTAGGATTCAGGCCACACAGAACTAGTACATGGATGTAGATGGCAGCTTTGTTCATAATTGAGAAGTCACACAGTTAGCTAATGAACAAACTGTGGTACTGAGAACTGACTGCAACACTACATGAAGGATGCTCTGTGTGGCTGAGAAATGAGTCACTGAACCACAAGACAAGAAGACATGGAGAACTATAAGCACATGTAGCTGAATTTGAAGGAAAGAAATGCATATACTGTGATTCTAACTGCGTGACCTTCTAGACAAGGCAGAACCATGGAATCAATCAGGGGGTAAGTGGTGACCTGACTTGGAGGGTTAGCACACAGAGTGTGTAGAGTAGAACAGTTTCTATGCATGACATCATCATGCTAGACCCATGACATTAGACATTCGCCTTCATTTACGATATCCTAGTGATCCTCAGGGCAAGTAATGGACTTCAGATGCCTGAGTCAGTGGAGGACCAGCACCTGCCATTGCCACCACTCTGTAGGTTATGCTGGCAACAGGGAGCTATAGGAATCTATGTGTTCCTTACACATTCACTTAAGTAAACTTCAAATTGTTCTAAAAATAATTCATTATTATTATGTTATAAGCTGACAATGTTGGGTGCTAGTGAAGACATGAGAAACCAAACCATTGCCCACTGCCAGAAAAGTGTCAAAGGTCAGTATTATGTTGGGCAACAGTTGGGCAGTTGTTTAAGGTACTAAATGTGACTTTGTGACTGAGCAATGCTGCTGCCAAGGATACAGAGAAGAGAATCAGGACTGTTGGTCTTCATGTAGCTTCTCCATCCACGTTTATCACAGCACTGTGCACAATCCCAAAGCACTAGAATAATTCTGAGCCCGTCATTGGAGAACACACAGGGTGTACACCCCAGACTAGATGCCATCCACAGGAAGAGCATAGTCCTGCTGGAGGATGCAGTGTGTATGTAGAAACACACCCTTTGGTGAGATCCTGCACAGGTACACACCTATATGCACATGTGCTCATGCTTGCATCTGCACATGCACACATAAACACATGACGAGCAGATGTGTATACACGGACATGGGTATGCACTTCTCTAGTTTGCCCACTTAGGCATTTCCTGTTGCCTGTGTAGCTTTGGGTTTTGCATTATTGGGAAGAGAGAACACAAGCACTGCAGATGCTCAATACCTCTTGCACAAAACAAGGATGTAAACAGGCATGTCCACGGAGACAGGAAACACTTGTGACTTTTTGCACTGTGCCAAAGGGCACACAGAGAGATTTGTGCCAAAGGGCACACAGGGAGATTTGGGGCTGTGTTCTTAGGACTGAATTGTGGTGATCATGTAAGTATATGATGTAAGTATATGAATGATGAAGAATTATTCAGCTGTGGCCCTAAAGTTTTATAAATTATATCTAGATGACTTTAAAAAATCAGAACACATAACTCAAGGACGTGCCACAGTCTTTGGACTGATACAAGGATTGTACTAGATGGACAAATGGCTTTATACTTTCCCATTTTAAAAGGAAGAGAATAGCTAGTGGGGTGGCACAGTGGGTAAAGGTGTTGCCAAGCACGGTCAATTCCATCCCCAGGACTCACATCACAGAAGAAGGAATCATCTCTCCCTAGTTGCGCTCTGACTTCCACAGTGGCTATAGCATGTGACCTCCAACAACAGAGTTTAAATAAATTAAAATGTAGTATAATTTTAAAAGGAAGTAAAGCTAGGCTAGTTGTACCCGAAGCTGTGCTTCAACAAACTAGACCTATAATATGCAGATCAACTGGGAGTGAGAAAGTAAAAGAAAAATTAATAAAATTTAAAAACACAGTAAGTAGATCACAGCAGATTCAAACAGCATGTACTTAAGATATAAATTAAATAAACCTACTTGGCAAGTCTGGACCATGAAAACAATAAGGCTTGGAAATTGTAGACCAAGACCCTGCACAAACAGAGAAATTTAAAAAGTGAGAGGATGTTGCTTTCTGAACCAAATATTCAGGTGCACCAGGCTGTGTTCTAATGTTTCTCCTTAACTGGGTTGAGACAGCCACAGCCCTACAGAATAGCACCAATGTTCTCAAAGAGCAAGAACTGCTTAGTTAATGTTCATTATTAAAGCATGCAGAAGTGCTCACAGGCAAGTGAGACCATCAGGCCACAGGGAGCAGATGAATGCAATAACACGGAAAATTGCCAAAGGAATAAAGATACAAACATGTTATCAACTTAAGAAACTTCTGATATGTAAATCAGAGGAAAATGCTATTAGAAATATAATAAAAACATTATCAAGAACATTATAAAACACAAAATCTTGAGCCATAGAGATTGCCCAGTGGTTAGAAGCACTTGTTACTCTCCTAGAGGGCTCCCATTCCATTCCCAGCACCATACTGGGTAGTTTACAACCTCCTGTAACACTAGTTCCAGTGGATTTAATGGGATCTTCTGCCTCTTCACAATAAAAGCAAAAGCCAACTTCACAAGTGAACACACAAACCAACAAGTAAGCTCAATACAAATACACAAATTAATTTAATAAATAGAAAATTATACACACCCACACCCCCCCACACACACACAAGGTGTGAGAGAGAAAGAAAGATGATAGACAGATGGATAGTTTGTGCATATGTGGGAAAGGGAATGCATATATTCTCATGGAAGATGACAGACAGACAGACAGACGGATGGATGGATATAGGGTTTGTGCATACATGGGAAAGGTCATGCATATATTCTCATGGATGTAGAGGCCAGAGGTGTGTTTATCAGTCATGCTCCACCTTCTCCTTGCAGTGCTTGTTTAAGGGAACAGGAATGGTCTTGGACGCTCGGTATCTTGCTTGGTAAGTCACTTGTTCTGTAATGTACATATATCTACAAGCACATTGATTCACCTTTACACACATGTGCATATATATGAACACACACATATCCCTCATACTTTGCACACACATACACGCATGCATTGATGCATTCACATCTGCATGCTCATGTACACACTTGCCTACATGTGTACAAACATGCACACAACCTCATCTATACCCATGCCATTGGAAATATGGTAATTGGCATATGGTTTAGTAATTCCATCCAAAGTTCATCTTACCTTTCTTGCTCCTATTGTAGAGATTAAAATATCATAATTTCTCCCTTGCCTTTTCTTCTTCCAAACCCTCTCTCTTATGAACGCTTCTTACTCTCTTTGAAATGCATGGCCTTTTTTCTTTCATTGGCTCTCTCTCCCTCTCCCTC
>NW_021605262.1:4143533-4160174 GCF_004785775.1 Grammomys surdaster | reverse complement strand
TCTCTCTCTCTCTCTCTTTCTCTGTGTGTGTGTGTGTGTATGTATGTATGTAGTCCTAAATACATAAATACACCCTGCTCAGTCTGTGTTAAGTTACTAGTGTGTATGTTTTCAGGGCTGACCATTTGGTGGGTAACTGTGTTTTCCCCCAGAAGTCTTCTCTCAGCATTCCTCAGCTACCTGTGGTTCACTGTCTAGAGTTGAGGCCTCCTCCTGAGCTTGCCCCTTCACATCAGCATGTCTGTTGGTGGTCTTACTAAACCAGCGTAACTCCCAACTACACTCTATACAGTTCTCCTTACTCATTGTTAATAGTTTGTCTATGTTCAGCCCAGGGAGTGGCACTATTAAAAGGTGTGGCCCTGTTGGAGTAGGGGTATCACTGTGGGTGTGGGCTTTAAGACCCTTTTCCTAGCTGCCTGGAAGCCAGTATTCTTCTAGAAGCCTTCAGATGAAGATGTAGAACTCTCAGCTTCTCCTGCATTGTGTCTGGCTAGATGCTACCACGCTCCTACCTTGATGATAATGGACTGAATCTCTGAACCTGTAAGTCAGCCCCAACTAAATGTTTGCCTTTATAAGACTTGCCATGGTCGTGGTGTCTGTTCACAGCAGTAAAACCTTAACTAAGACACTCATCAAGGAAATTTCTCTTTACAGTAGATGGAGACCACTAGAGAAAACCACAACCAATCAAAATGTCCTAGTCCCAGCTGATACAACGTACAACATATATCCTGTCACTAAGGCTCAGGTATCAATGTAGAAAGGAGGATGGAAAGAATGTAAAAGTCAGAGGAACAGGGGTTTGCTGCAAGAGTATGTTGCTAGAAGGGTCAGAAGCTGCACTCATGAAGTCTCGTGCTGATTTTTAAAGCGCAAATTAAATGTGACATTGCATTTTACTCTGAACATTTTTTGACTGGCCTGGTCTTCTCCCCTTCATATCACTTTGGCACTTGGCCAGGATGGAATGTCAACTTGGGGCAATATTAAAGGACCCCACATGCATAGTGTCTGCAATGTGAAGCTCTCTGCTCGGTCTTGTCTTCTTCTCTAGCTCTGCTCAAATCACCATCCAGCAGGGCCTGAGGATCCAGAACCTGCTTCACAGAGGTGTGATGCCTCTACCTACTTCCAGCCCCCAAATCTTATATCTCACTGCCAATGACCTCATGATTTCTTTGTTCCTGGGCTATGGTTAGTCATGTTGTCTTAGTACACTGGCTACCTTGCTTTCTCTGTCATCTGATCTGGAAGATTCTGACCTAGGACTCCCTGGTTGCGTCAATCTTCTATATGTAGCTTGAGGATCTACTGCAGAGTCTCCAGCCTCTGAGGCTCTGAGACATGCTGCTATTTTCTCATACATATTCCTTTTACTAGAGATACTTGAGAGTCTTCTGGGATCATCCTGAGTTCCTTACCATACTGCCTCCCTTGTGAGGAAGTCTCCATGGGCCTGGCCACCAGCAGGCCACAGAGTGTAGAACTCACACCCTCTGCCTTCATTCTGGGTTCTCTGCAGACTCCTTGAGTCCTTCTACAGCTGAGCCACACTGTCCCATCTCACAGCAGGGCTCTCTGTACACAGAAAGAATGCTCAGTCAGGGATGATATCTTTACTCAGGGATGGAGCAACCATAAAATTTTCAGTTGACACAAATCAGAAAATAATAACTGAAAAAAAAGAGATTTTGAAACAAAATAAATCAAGATGGTTGGAAGTGCAGGGATGCTGAGCCTAGAGAGATGGGGTAAAATAGAATAAGAGAAAAGATAAATTATCTGTGTGGGCTGAGAGAATCGATTATTTTCACAGGTAGAGGTACTTGGACTGGGTAGAAATTAGAGATTAAAACAATGGGGAGGAGAGAGGAATGAGGTGCCGAGTGGAGGGTCAGTCTGGTTGGAGCCCCAGTTACATGAACATTGAGGAAATTTCAACTCAAGTACTCAGTGTCTGAGCCAATGAATGCATGGTGTCAGTGCCCTGAGCTCTGGAATGACTACTGCTGGATTGTGTACTGATGTTACAAGGAACAGTGTTTCCTTAATGAATATGTGGACACAGGGTCAGGACAAAAACAGTCAATTTTCTCCACAGCATTCTGGCCACCCTTCTCCCATCAAGCCATGACAGGGAAGCCCACCTGTGTCCAGGAGCTACACGGCACTGTCCCTACTCTCACGTCTACCAGCAGTGCCTCAATGGCCTGAGTCTCTTGCCTAAACTGCAGATACACTGACATTCTCCCCGTGGAGCTGGGCTGCTTCTGTGGGAAGGTGAGCTGCCTGCTCTTGGAAGTATCCTCTGTTTAGGCTGAACTGGCAGCCACTCCAGACTCCATCGGGGCATCCAAACTTTTGACATTGTGTGTTGGGCCACATTTACAGCTCACACGAGATGCATGCTGTCTGCAGGTTCCAGGTAGGACACACCTGTAGCAAACACTATACAACTGTCAGGAATTTTATAAAAATTCCCTGAGTATTCAAAGTCAAGTCTCCAGTTTATTCATCTCATAACCCCACAGCCTCTGACCACAATCACTCTCCAGTAAACATCAACTATATGCAACTCAAATCCAGCAGCCTGGGCGAAGACTAGCATCCCTTTTCTGTGCCAATGACAACAGAATGATCACTCAGTCCAATTATTAGTCAACAGATGAAGGTCACTGGCTAATCAATGTGAGCAGAGGCTGATCATGAATGGGGACCTGAGGGGAGAGAGAGTTCATGGGTCATTGACCCTGTTCCAGATGGTCTAAGGAATTGGGTATATTACTGTCAGAGAGTTTGGCCAAGCCTCAAAATGTCAACAAGAAGCCCAACATACTTGCCAAAGTCCTGTGATAAATTATATTCCTCTCATGATTCCTGTCCACACAGCATAATTGTATATTCAAAGCAAATGCATTATTTAAACAATAATATACTCTCTATTAGTTCACTGCATTGGGTTAATGGTTGGCTGAAGCAATTATAGGGCCCCAGGGAGAGATTCATAGAAGAAGAACCAAGACACTGAGTGGAGAATAGGTGTTGCTTCTTTATTGCAGTAATTAACGATTTTTATACAGTATACTAAAGGATTGCGGAGATGTTAAGGATGGCGTAATGACCAACAATTTTCTTTTATGCTAACACGGAAAAATAACAAGACGGGGCAGCACAGTGCAGCCCAGACACCTGACGTGCCTCTCATTCTTGTCTCATTCTCTTCAAGATGCTGCCAAACGAGCCTGTGACTGTTAACAACCTGCTCTGTTACAGGCAGGTCTGGACACAAGCTGCCGCTGTGGGCACGTGAGAGATCAAGGTGGCACAGTGTGCACAAAGAATGAGCAGCTGGCTGGTGAGTCTGAGAGACAGCAAGGCTGGGCAGTTCAGAGTCCTGGCAGAACGGAGTTACACCACCAGTTACCAGTTGTTGTGAACTTGGGAATGGACCCTGTGTGCTGAGCATATATCTATATAGATATTGCTGGTCCTTCTGTCAGTGTTATCTGGGGGGTAGGGGTATTGATGATGCATATATGTGAAGTAAGACCAAATACATGCTGATTCCTGGTGTCTGCATAGACAAGAAGCAGCCTAGCAAACACTGGATTGTTTGTTTGGAAAAACACACACGTCTGATCTCCCAGATGACTCCATTCCACCTTGTTTCCCTAGCTGAGGTTTCCTGCTGAGTCTTGTGCAAACATCATTAAAACGATACTTCTCTACCTTCTACTTTACAGTCTAAAAGAGAGAACACTGAAGCAAATGTACACATCAAGACACAGCACAATGTGTGCAATTATGCAAACCTTAAATATAATTAGGGGGATTCTCGGAGTGCCTAACAGATCGCTAGTGTTGCTGGTTTGCATGTTTCAGTGTTTGCTCAAGGATGGCACGGTGATTTCTGAGTATTGATGGTTTGTGAAGGAAGATGGGTCTACTACGGGTAAGACAAACACGAGCTACAGAAGGTAGAGGATATTGCTGTTCTGGAAGTGAAGAGGTGAGTGCTCACTGTTGGATACACACAGGCAGTGCAGAGTGGGGCTCTCTGCCTCAGACCTGTGGTTGGTGTGGCCTCAGTGTGTATGGATCATTTTGGGGTCTGTTTCTCAGAAGCAAACACCAACAGAATGGAGCTATTGAAACAGGACTCAAAGTTCAAGAAGAAGGGGCAGACCCTCTCTGCTCACTCTCCTTTCTTCATCCCTTCCTGTCCTCATTTATTCATTCCTTCTCTCTATCTTTCTCTCCCTTCCTTCCTCATTTGTCCCTCCTCCCTCCCTTTCTTCTCTCTTTGTCTCCATCCCTCCATGTTCCCTTCTTCTCTGTCCATTTCTCCTCCTTCCCTCTTTCTCTATCATCCCTCCCTCCCTTCCTTCTTCCCTCTTCTTAAATTCCACTCCCACATGACATCAGTAAATGATACTCCTCATGTATTTTTGATATACTGCTTTGCATATCAGTTCTAACTGGGCTCAGAGTGTGTGTGTGTGTGTGTTTGGTGGTGTATATGTGTGTGTATTATATGTGCTCTTCTGTTTGTGTTTTGTGCAGAATGTATATGTGTGTGTGGTATAGTATATGTGTGTGTTTCCGTATGTGTGTGTGAAGGTCTAAGGTTTTCTCTATATAAGATTGTATCATTATCAGGTAGATAATTCCACATCTTCCTCCCACATTTGAAATGTTTTATTTATTTATTTTTCTTGTGTAATTGATCTGGATGTGCATCCAGTACTACATTAAATAGAGACTGTGAAGAGGGACATGTTTGTCTCATTCTTGATCTCAAATGAGAACTCCCCAGCTTGGTGGTTCCTTGTGACTTTAGCTGAGGAACTGTCTTGTGTTTTACCACCTTGGTTGTGTGTAGGTACATTCCTTCTTGATAAACCTTAGGGGGCTTTTATTATGAAACAAAGTTGAATTCTGTCAAATGTTTCTTCCCGATCAGTGAAAATGGTCCTGAGGTTCCATCCTTTGTCCTGTGATTTTGATGTATGACATTTATCGACCAGCATCCATCAAACCATCGGCTTTCCCAGGGTTGGGCCCACATGATTTTGGTAACTGCTTCTTTTCACAGGTTGTCTCAGTAGCTTTCCTTGGAGGTTTTGTGTTCCTGGGTTCACTGGGGATGCTGAGCTGTAATTTTCTCTCCTACAGTCTCCTTATACCCTGTGGTAGAGGAGGATGTTGGCTGAACTTAAGAATGTGTTTGGAAATGCTCTGGGATGGCTGGAGAAGAATTGACAGTGTTTCTTCATGTGCATGACAACATTCGCCCATAAAACCGTCAGATCCTGGGCTTTTCTTTGAGGGGAGTGTTTGCTATCTTATTTAACTTTTTCATGTATTATTTGTGTACTTATTTTTTTTATTCATGACTTTAACTTAGATTGTTGCATATTTCTCGAAGTTTTACATTACTTCTGACTTGTATAATTTGTTGAAATATTTTGGACATGACTCCTGAGTTTCCCATTGTCTTAATTGGTGTTCTCCCCAGGAGAACCAGGCAGAGCTCTTCCCAAAAAGTCTCCTTTGGCAACATTGGCACTCAGGGTGGGTCTGAAGAATGATGTCAGCAACTTGACCCCCAATGTGAAGGTTTAAGATTTTTTTCATCTTACAGACTGTCTTAATTAGTCTTGACTATTAAAATAGCAGGACTTAAAATTAATCACCTAGGAGACATGCCTCCAGGTATACCTGTGAGGGATTATCTTGATCAAAGTAATAAAAATGGTTAGAGCTACCCTAAAAGCCAGCAGTACTATTTTCTGGGCTTGGATCCCTGGACTGAATAAAAATGAGGAAGTGAGTTAAGTGTAAGCATTCACCTTCCTTTGCTTTCTGACATCAGATACAATATGGAAGAGCTCGGTACTTTGGTTTGGAAAAGACTTAACATACTGGAAGCAGACCTTAATGGGAATTCTGAAGGTGGCTTAGAAGTCAAGAGTGTTGATCGACAGTGAGTGGAGGCTTGGGTGAGGAGGTTTCAAGAGGGAACAAAGTGACTACTGGGAACTGAGATTGGACCATCGGTGTGATATTTTGGCAAAGGAGCTAGTGTCATTTTCTTCATGTCCTAAAATCTTGAGTTATGTTTAAAGATAGACTCGTTTAAGATAAACTTAACTTGAGCTGTGTTTAAAGATAAACAGACTGACTCATTTGGTGAACTCAAGACAAGAGCGTATTCAGACTGCAGCCTGGCTGTCTTTTCCTGTGCATCTGGCTGGACAGTGAAAAAGAGAAAACGACTTGGCCAGAGAGATGTAAAAACGTTTACTTTGTAATGTAGGAGAAGAGCTTGAGCAAGTCACTTTGCAGCTAATGCCTTGATAAAAATGAAGTGTACTCGTTACAGAAAACCATTCTTTTACATACTAAGAAAACAGTAAATATGTCCAGAGATAAGAGCCCATCCATTAATGGATCCAGCTGGTGAAAATGTGAACTTATTTGAAAGGAGAGAGCCTGGACTGAGAATGCAGATCTTCTTTGCTGACCACAATCTAGAATAGTGTTTCTACAAAGTCATCAAACAAGAGCTAAATGAACTGTGCTCCAAGGGGTCCAAGCTCCATCCAGAGCTTGCAGGAGATTTTTGGAACATTGCCCTATAGTACTGGTTTTGTAGTCATAAAATATATAAGAATAATGGAGGCATGGAACCTTTCACCGTGCCTCTAGAAAGTCACTGAGGCCAGGCAGTAATATTACGGTTAAAGATCCCAAATGGAGGCCCTAGAGTGCTACTGTGTGAATCTGTGAAAGTGAAGCAATAGAGATCACAGGATGATGGGTATCTTAGTCAGTGTTTCTATTTCTGCACAAACATCATGACCAAGAAGCAAGTTGAGGAGGAAAGGATTTATTCAGCTTACATTTCCACATTTCTGTTCATCACCAAAGGAAATCAGGATAGGAACTCAAGCAGGTCAGGAAGCAGGAGCTGATGCAGAGGCCTCGAAAGAATGTTACTTACTGGCTTGCTCCCATGTCTTGTTCAACTTGCTTTTTTTTATTGGATATTTTATTTACACCAGATGCTATCCCATTACCCCACTTCCCCCTGTCCAGGAACCCCCATCCCATCCCCCCCTCATCCTGCTTCTATGAGGATGTACCCCCTCATCCCCCCACTCCCACCTCCCCATCCTCGAATTCCCCCACACTCGGTGTCCAGCCTTCATGGGACCAAGAATCTCCTCTCCCACCTATGCCCAACAAGGCCATCCTACCCTACATATACAGCTGGAGCCATGGGTCTCTCCCTATGTGCTCCCAGGCTGGTGGTTTAGACCTTGGGAGCTCTGGTTGGTTGGTATTGTTGCTCTCCTCATGGAGCCGCAAGCCCTTTCAGCTCCTTCAGCTCCTTCTCTCTAACTCCTCCATTGTGAACCCTATGATCAGTTCAATGGTTAGCTGTGAGCATCTGCCTCCGAAAATGTTAGACTCTGGCAGACCTCTAAGGAGACAGCTATATCAGGCTCCTGTTAACATGCACTTCCTGACATCCACATCAGCGTCTACCTTTGATGACCCCACATGGGATGGATACCCAGGTGGAATGGTCTCCAGACGGCCCCACCTTCAGTTTCTGTCCCACACTTTGTCTCCATATTTGCTCCTTTGGGTATTTTGTTACTCCTTCTAAGAGGGACTGAAGCACCCACACTTGGTCTTCCTTGTTCATGAGCTTCATTTGGTCTGTGAGTTGCATCTTGGGTATTGTGAGCTTCTGGGCTAATATTCGATAATCAGTGAGTGAATACCATGTGTGTTCTTTTGTGATTGGGTTACCTCACTGAGGATGATATTTTCTAGATCCATCCATTTACCTAAGAATTTCTCGAATTCATTGTTTTTAATGGCTGAGTAATACTTCATTGTGTAAATGTATCACATTTTCTGTACCCATTCCTCTGTTGAAGGACATCTGGGTTCTTTCCAGCTTCTGGCTATTATAAATAAGGCTGCTATGAACATAGTGGAGCATATGTCCTTGTTATATGTTGGAGCATCTTCTGGGTATATGCCCTGGAGTGGTATAGCTGGGTCCTCAGGTAATGCTATGTCCAATTTTCTGAGGAACCGCCAGACTGATTTCCAGAGTGGTTGCACCATCTTGCAATCCCACCAATAATGGAGGAGTGTTCCTCTTTTTCCACATCCTCACCAGCATCTACTATCACTTGAGTTTTTGATCTTAGTTATTCTGACTGGTGTGAGGTGGAATCTCAGGGTTGTTTTGATTTGCATTTTCCTGATGACTAAGGATGCTGAACATTTCTTTAGGTGCTTCTCAGCCATTCGAGTTTCCTCAGTTGAGAATTCTTTGTTAGCTCTGTACCCCATTTTTTAAATAGTGTTCTTTGGTTGTCTGGAGTCTAATTTCTTGAGTTCTTTGTATATATTGGATATTAACCCTCTATTGGATGTGGGATTGGTAAAGATCTTTTCCCAATCTGTTGGCTGCCGTTTTAATAGAATTGAAGACCCAGAAATGAACCCACACACCTAGTCACTTGATCACTTGATCTTTGACAAAGGAGTTAAAACTGTCTAGTGGGAAAAGGACAGCATTTTCAACAAATGGTGCTGGTTCAACTGGAGGACAACATGTAGAAGAATGCAAATCAAGCCATTCTTATCTCCTTGTACAAAGTTGAAGTTCAAGTGGATAAAGGACCTTCACATAAAACCAGATACACTGAAACTAATAGAAGAGAAAGCAGGGAAGAACCTTGAATAGTTGGGCACAGGGGAAAAGTTCCTGAACAGAACACCAATGGCTTATGCTTTAAGATCAAGAATTGACAAATGGGACCTCATAAAATTGCAATGTTTCTGTAAGGCAAAGGACACTGTCAATAGGACAAATCAGCTTGCTTTCTTATAGAAGCCAGGATTACCAGCCCAAGGATGGCACCACCAACAATGGGCCCTCAAACCTTTGATCATTAATTGAGAAAATGCTTTACAGCTGGATCTCATGGAGGCATTTCCTCAATGGAGGCTCCTTTCTCTATTACAACTCCAGCTTGTGTCAAGTTGACACACAAAACTGGCCAGTACAATGGGGATGCTGGACCGTGTCTGCTGAGGAAAGCTGTAAGGATGTAATGAAGTAGGTTCAAAAGAGGTTTTCTGTGCTATAAGTAATATAGTTTTAGGGGTGAGATTACCCTAGATGCAGGACATGGATCTTCAAGATTTAGTGTTTGGGGCTTTAATCCTGCTCTGTTCTGACCATTCATTGTTGCACTCTCTCTTTTCCCACTTAGAATAGGAATGTTTATTCTATGTTATTCTGGATGGAAGTATACAAATTTCCTTTTCTTGTGTTGGTACCTTCAGTTACGAGATTGCCTGGCATATCAAATGAGAAATCGTCTTTCACATTTTAAAACAGATAGGCATTATTATGAACACCTCAGTGTGGTATGGCTCTGGAGACCATCAAGGTGACTGAATATGAAGGGGTCAAACTCACACATACAGGTAGATGCCGAGTGACATATGGTTATGAGCACTCACTGGAGTTTATTGTCATGTATAGTGGTTCCTCATAACCTTGTGTGTGTCTACATATAAGCTATAACATGGACTTCAATTGCTGGTTTCATTTGGGTCTTCCCTCTCTTCTTTGTAGTCTAGCTAATGTTTTCTTGGCCAATACTTAGTAAACAAAATGTGTTGTTTTGCTTACTGTGCAAAGTAGAAGCACATTGAAGATCTGTGTTCTCAAATATGACTCGTGCCATGTCATGAGGGAAACAAAATGAGAATCTTATTAAGAAATATTTAATATCCAGGTATGGCAACTTTTGCCTGTAAATCCAGTGATCTGGGAGGCATATGGAGGAGGATTGCTGTAAGTTCAAGCAAAGCTACAGTGAGACATTGTCTCAAGAGAAAAGGGGTGGAGTCAGGCAAGAGAATTAGTAAGGAAAGAATGTCAGAGTCTTCACAAAGCAACAGGAAGTTGGTGAGTAAGATAATGAAACCACTTCCACTGTCTTTCCACTGTGTCAGTGCACACAGCAAAGACAATCCATCCCAGTGTTCCTTTGGTGAGGTGTAGAAAAACATCGTAGTTAAAGAAGTGTCCAGTTCTGTTGTTTTGTACTGCATCACTTATTTTGGTTTAGCTACTGTTTAGGAAGCTAGACACACCACCTATTGTTCTAATGTACTCATATCTGTAATACTCCATGTTCTCATGGGTTGCTTATAAAATTTACTCAGATCTGTAATATTCTGTGTTCTCATGGGTTGCCTATATACTTGGGCAGAGTTAAGAGCTGGGCAGCTGCAGTTGTTCTCTCTGCTGGTTCATGTGTAGCCCAGTGTTTCTTCTATGCTCAGATCCAGGGGACCATGCAGAGCTTAAGCATGTGGCTGTGTAATACCTGAGGAGGAAGAGGAGGAGGAGGAGGAGGAAGAGGAGGAGGAGGAGGAGGAAGAGAGGAGGAGGAGGAGCCTTTAGTGCCTGTTGGAATGTCTCTAAGCCCTCTGAGGAGAGCAAGACACCATGTTGCTGTTTTCATCAAACCAAATTCATGCAGAGACTTCATGACTCAATCGACCTCCATGTCTACTGCTTAAGAGAACAGGTATGCCCATGCTCACTTCAGATCTCTACAGTGTCCCAGGAGGATTAAAAAAAAGATAGCTGCTGTTGCTTCCCAGACATGAGTAACACAGGAGACAGCACAGTTGCAGTTAAGAACCATAGTTTCAAGCTCTGAGTCCACATAAGAACTCCAAGGAAAGTCTGAGCAGTGCCTCCTCCCTGCCCCCACCACTCGGGTTCTGCAAGAGTGCTAGCCAAGGACTGGACACCTTGGCAGGTTTCTGGAGTGCCACTATGAAGTAAGGGATGTGGAGAGGGCCATATTCAAAGGACCAAGTCACCAATAGCAGTGTTCTACTTTATCCACCTACTGGAGTTCCCAAAATTCATCCCTATGGTCCATATCTCTGTGAGCCCACAGGCAAGTGAGCGTAAACGGGAAGGTGACTACAAACATGTTTGAAAGAGGAGAGAAACTGCTCACCATGGTAGGGAATTGCTTTCTGTGTATCTGTGATTGACAGTAGACATAATGGCTGGCTGGCTGGCTGGCTGGCTTATGCTGTATCTGATTAAGTTGTTTTATAGCAAAACTCAGACAAACTCCTTCTGGGAAAAATTAATCTAAAGGAAAACAATGCTTCAAAAACAATACAAGCAAATTATTATGGTGCAGTTTTTTTTAAATTGATATTAAATAATACAGTGTAAGTCACTGAAAATTTTGGTTTCATTTACACATACTAGTCAAATCCAAAAACAGGAAAACAGGTGAGTAGAATAAGCAGTATTTTACCAAAGCAAAGATTACCATGTGCTCCTCATATCATAGTCCAGTAGAGAAAACCCAACAGTATTAACAGGAATAATACATTAGCCAGTGTCTGTAGGCTCAGTGCTGAGTGAATGTGGTCTTCTGGTGGGGTTACCTCTTCAAATTCAGCCCTATCTCTCCATCTTCAGAATCAGGACCCTAATATTAACATGGTTGTTGGGGATCCAACTATGTGTCTAAGTTCCTCTGTGTGTTTTTTCCGAAGTACTTCGGGTTCTTATCATCTTTATGTTAAAACTGAAGTGAATATAGCCAAATATTCATTCCTAGTGACTCCTGTGCCTTATACATTAGCAACGTTTTTTTAATACATTGCTTTATTCATCCTCACGGGGTTCATAGACATGAGAGGAGTCCAAGATGCTTCTGGAGTCATAAAGAGTGGAAGATAGAAGTGAGTGGAAACCTTGGATTCTAATGTACTGCATATTCTATTTGAAAACTGTCTATGCTCACAGGTGTTTGGGCAGAAGTTGTCAGGGCACAGTAGACAGCACGAAGTCCCTCACGCTGGCCAGAAGGACGGGTGTTGACTGTCTGGATGATCAGGGTGGAAATGTATTTACCCTTCACTGTCTGGCTGTGGTCCAAGCACAAACAGGTCCGCATACATTGATAGTCTTTTATTGAAAGAGAGTTCCTTCTTCCTGAGTGATGAATAGTTCAGTAATATCCCATAATTCAGTGTTTAATTGATACAAACCACTACTTATCTTTTGTACATTCTCCCCTAAAACTTTGGATGCAGAGGCAATCTCAAACTCGCCCTTTCTTGGTGAGCATTATGGATATTTTCTTTTCTTTTTTAAAAAATTTATTCACTTATTTTATGTATATGAATACACTGTCGATGTCTTCAGACACACCAGAAAAGGACCCCAGATCTCATTACAGATGATTATGAGACACCATGCTGTTGCTGGGAACTGAACTCAGGACCTCTGGAAGAGCAGCCAGTGCCCTTAACCACTGAGCCATCTCTCCAGCCCCCATGCTTCTGGATATTTTTTACATAGTCCTCTGCTATGCTGCCACACGGGTCTCTAAAGATTTCTTCCAAGTAAGCCATTACCTTGAAACTTCAGAATTAACATTTTGTGCATTTTGTTGATCATGGAAAGCTAGTTGCTTTCTGTTATTCTGTGAGTGGGGCCAAGATTGCTTGGAATTTGCAGGGTCCTTCAATCTAGATCTCATGTTAGTGTGTTTGTGTGTAAGCACATGTGTCCCTGTGCATATGTGTGTGTTTGTGTGTGTGTACATGCACATGTGTGTATGCTTGTGTATGTGTGTGTGTGCATGTGTGCATGCCATATGTGCCTGTGTGTGTGCATAAGCATGCTTGTGCGTGTACATGTGTTTGTATGTGTGTGCACATGTGCTTGTGCATGTATGTGCCCCTGTGCATGTTTTCCTGTGTGTGTGCATATGTGTGCATGCACATGTGTGCCCATGCATGTGAGTGTACATGTGTGTGTGTGTTTGTGTGTGTGTGTGTCTGTGCTTGTCTGTGTATGTGTGTGATATGTATTTGTAAGCCCCTGTGTGCGAATGTATATCTGGGTGGGAGGTCATATGTCAATGTCAAATTCTTCCTTAATTGTGCTTTGCCTTTTATTCTGAAGCAAGATCTCTTACTGACCCTGGAGATCACTGAGTCAGCAGATGGGCTGGCTACCAAGCCCAAGTGGTCTGTCTTTGTCAGCTTCCCCAGTTGTGGGGCTCTGGCAAAGTGCCTCAGCTTTTACCTGAGTGCTGGGCATCTGAACTCAGGTCTACATGCTTGAGTGGCAGAAAGTTTACCGTCTGAATCACCTCCCCATTTCCAACCTCAAGTTCGTATCTGTCCTTTCTTCCCTTTGAGTGACTTTGCAATGCACAGTGGCCTCAGAGATCTTTTTACCACAACGCAGTGAATCCACCCCACCAGCAGAGACGTGCCCAGCTCTATCGGCCCCTCAGGACAATGACAGAAAGGTACATCAGGACCCCAGTAGATGTAAACTTTTCCTCCCCTTCATGACATAGAAAGCAATGGTAAAAAGGTAGGTGGTAACAATAAGATTCCAGAGTGCTACGGTGGCCATGGCTCTTGGCACACACCTGCTCCTGAGGAATGAAGGGAGCGTGAGCTAACAGCGGCCTTGCTCCCCTGCCGTCTGGACAGCTGCTGGGCTGCTTCTGCCTCCTTCGCTGGTGTCAGACAACAGGCGTGCAGACCAGACTTCGCCTTTGCTCGTGACCTTGAGGCTCCAACCCGCACATGTTGTAAGACAGAAGTGGGGTTTTCGACATGGGGAAATGGGGTTGTAACATCTTGTCTGTGCGCACAAATGTGAGCATATGCACTCGAATAGTGGCATACAAACGTACGTGAGCAAGCATATTCATGGCATGGTCCGCTCCTTTGATGTTCTGGCCAACTCTTTTACCTACAGCAGCATGCGGAATTCAGTTCTCATCCTGACGTGTGTGTGTGTGTGTGTGTGTGTGTGTGTGTGTGTGTGTGTGTGGTGGGGTGGGGGCTGCTAGGCAGTGGAGTGTTAATGAGCTGCAGGCTCAGAATGACATTAGGGACCCTGAGGACGGTGGTTTCTGTACTGCTCAGGTGCTCAGAACAGCTCCCTTCCTCTATGCTGGGCCAGGGCTGTGCCTGGCGGATTTTCTTTCACTCATTTTCCCCCCAAAGTGGTATTAAGAGTTGGCACTTAATGATAATGAATTGAATTGTCCTCATCTAAAGTGGACCGAGTGACAGGATGCTGGAAACCAAGAGATCCCCGACCTGCGGAAGAAAACAAAAGTAATTGGATTACACAAAGAAAATAAGATAAACATTCACTGAAATTACACTGACAGGCTGTGATTAACGAGCTGGCGGAGAAGTGAACAGCGGGCAGTACTTGGTGCCACGGGTCCCGCTGCCAGGTGTGGCTGCTGGCTGCCTTTCCTGAGGGACTTATACTCGATTCTCAGATGAAGGTACAGTATGGTACCTTGCTTTTCCAGAGAGTCCCTTTTCTGCAGATTTTCTCTTTCTTTTCTCCTCTTTTCTCTTTCTTTTCTTTCTTTCTTCCTTCTCTCTCTCTCTCTTTCTTTCTTTCTTTCTTTCTCTTTTGTCTCCTCTTCCTCTTCCTCCTCCTCCTTCTCCTCCTCCCCTTCTTCTCTTATCAAAATTTGCACCCTGGTTGGTGGAATTAGGATTTCTATGGTGGGAACTTACTTTCCATCTTCTCAGTGTTGGGTTTCTGGTCAGTTCCAGGTAAGCTGGCACACAGAGACCCCATGCTTGGTGCACCACAGTCTTTTTATTGATCCCCTGTGTTGTCCCCAGCTGCCAGAGCTTTACTGTCATCACCCCAAACTGAGGCACCTGATACTCACTTAGGGTAATGTATAAGAAAGGTCCTTGTTAGCTCTGGGAGCTCCATGTGTCCTTCATTTTCTTGGTAGGTAGACTGTTAGTAGGAGAACTCCTTTATGCTTGCTGTTCTCCAGTTTTATAGCAGAACTTCACAGTAATAAATAAAATCCTCTGCTTTGGAATGTCCACTGACATGTGTCTCCTCCAACTGCCAGAAGTCCTTCAAAAGGTCCTCAAGGGTCTTATGAGCTGTGAAGCCTATTGTCATGATGGCTCTCGAATTCGATCTAGCTGCCATACCCATCAGACCCAAGCTACTTCCTGAAAGTGGCACTCAGCCACTCTGCTTCCTGCTACTGTTGTCAACACATCAGGTGAAGATTGCTCTGGGCACTGCACTCTTTCACACCCTGTAGCTCCTGCTGTCTGTCCATCTGTCACACTCTTGTTATATCCGGTTGTAATTATTGGCTTACAAACTGTGACTTCTTTGTGGTCAAGCTAGAGATTATTGCATACTTTTGTGAACACTGTGGCTAGCCTAGGATCTGTTATATACCAAGTCCTCTAAAGCTTACTGGATAAATCTAGACTGAGCCGGATCTGTGTTAGATTGGGGTTGTCTTTGACATCTTGAATCTTAGAATCTATCACTTAGTTTTAAGCATGATGCTGGCTGAAGGACATGAAGAATGACATCATGAATGAATGATGAGCAAAAATAAATCTCAACAGGAAGTTCCTGAGGTCTGTCCCACTTCCTGAATACTCTGCGGTGCTGGGTCAGGAGCATTGGCTATTGCTGGCCCTCCACAGGCTAGACCAGGCCTGTTGCAAGACTGCCGCCTATTCCTGGTCATAGAGAAATGGAGCCTTCCATTACACAGGTAAGCTACATTTTCTGCCTCAAAACCCAAGAATCACAGGCCTCTTCTGAGCTTGAGTTCCCTCTTTCTTTTTGCTGTGCTCTCTTCTTAACCTCTTGCCCTTGGAAATGCACACAACATCCTGGTTCTTCCTCTTGCAGGACCTTTTTCTATGTTTCCCCAAAATGAGAAAGTTGTGTTCAAACACTGCTGTTAACCACAACCACCCATCCAGAGATATGATTCCCATAGGTTAGCTGCCTCTCACTGCCCTTGTTCACCCACTGGACCAGCATTATTGCTTTCAATATCTGCAGAGACAAGCAGTGTGGGTGGGAGATCCTGCTGTGGCTTCAAGATAGTTTCTATGTTTTCTTCCTGCTTTGGTTCACATTATAAACTTTGCCTGTCTCACACGCAATTTTCTGTGGCTTGCACATTAGGCTTAAAGAGGACAGGTCTGTGTCTGACTTTTCTGCATTTCAAGCTACAGGCTCCAGTTTCCAAATTTGCTAGTGGATACAGGTGTCACCAGCACATCCAGGGACTGCATCAGCACAAAAATCTCATGGGAACATCTCAGAGGTGTTATTGATTTGGTCACTAGGTAGTAGCACAAATTGTTTGGAATTCAGCAGCTTAGGCCATCCATCAGCTGATTCGCCATGTGCAGCATCTACAGGAGATGCCTCAGATGAGACAGTGAGATCAGAGAAGGCTGGGAATCCTGAACTCTGAAACATCAGATCCAGCTTCTATTTGAACTTGGATTCAGTGTAGATTCATCTATGGATTGCTATGGGGCTACCCAGTCCCAGCCCTGGTGGCATGTCCTTTGGAGTTGCTGTATATATTCTCTTCCTCTCCTTCTCCTTCTCCTTCTCCCTCTCCCTCTCCCTCTCCCTCTCCCTCTCCCTCTCCCTCTCCCTCTCCCTCTCCCTCTCCCTCTCCCTCTCCCCTCCCCCTCCCC
>NW_021605262.1:4131737-4143133 GCF_004785775.1 Grammomys surdaster | reverse complement strand
CCCTCTCCCTCCCTCTCCCTCCCTCTCCCTCTCCTCTCTGTCTCTCTGTCTCTGTCTCTGTCTCTGTCTCTGTCTCTCTCTCTCTCTCTCTGTCTCTCTGTCTCTCTCTCTCTCTCTCTCTCTCTCTCTCTCTCTCTCTGTGTATGTGTGTGTGTGTGTGAGCTCCCACAGTGAACTGAGAAGTTGGGGTGATGCATATGAAGCATGCTGTAGTATTTGCCCAAGTCCTACCTAGCTGGCTAATGTTGACCTCACATTTAAGTCCCTTGGCAAAGGTGCACAGTATCTTACTGTTTTCAGGAAAACCAGGGTAAATAAGTTCTAAACAAGCTCTCACCGAAGTGTTTCTGGAAATAAGACCCTTCCAGATTAGAGCCTAGAGGACTTCACAGAGGCTAGAGATTATGACCAGAAAAGTGCCAGCACAATAGCACACCACCAAACCATGGAGACCACTTGAATTCTGCTTGTTCTCTGAGAAGCAAGTGTGGTTGATTTTGGTGGTGTTGGTGGTAAGACCACACATAGGCAGGTGCTCTCTACTGAGCCCCAGTTCCAGCCAGGGAGATATCTCGATACTTGTTTTTGCTCTGGTCCTAGATATTGCTGTGCACAGCTGTGTGTCCATCACACCAAGGGCTGCATTTCCTGAGACTTTAGCCAATACAAAAGGATATTTCAAAGTCCATGAGCCACTCTGAGTGTAAGAAGTTGGGCTATTTGAGGCATACACAGGAAGACCATGCTGACTGCCTTAGTGAGTTAACTTTGTAGTAAATTATGTGCGGGCCTGTCGCTCAGGCGCTAATGATCACACATCTAAGCACCAGCTTATTTATGCATAATTTGCTTCCTTTGTGTTCAGCCTTACTTGGAGACTCATGAATCAGCCACGAGCTTCATTTCTCATTGTCTTCCTGCCCTCCCAAGGTCAGCCGTATCGTTTGTTCACTCTGAGCTCCCAGGGACTGCCACCTGACCCTCAGGCAGCCAGCAGCCCTGCCTTCTGGATGAATAGTTGGACCACGCCAAGAATCAGAGGTGAACCTCATTCTCACTGGAAGGAAAGTGACAGAATTCCCTGTGTGGAAGATTCCCATGACACAGGGCTTCTGTCTGTAAGATCATGGCTAGTCCCAGAAAAGAAACTACACAGATGCACCCAGCAAGGAGCAGCATCGGGAACCAGGGATGGATATGAATCCAGTCCTGGAGTGAAGGCTAGAGTCCAGAGGACAATTGGTCACATCACTAGAATCTTAGACTTCCTAGCCTGTCATGTCCAAAGGTTCCTGCCAGGTACCTGAAGTCTAAATCCTGTGAGAACCATAAGAAAGCTGTCACAAGACATCTCCATCCCCATTTACAGATTCCCCCACAGAATATGTAATTAATGCCACTTGTCTCTGCCATTCTCTGTAGAGAAGCCAGGGTAGATCAGAAACTTCCAGAAAGTTCTGTCCTGTGGGAAATGGCTCCTGGCATCCCAAGGTTTGGTACCAGAGTAGCTCATCACCAGCAACAAAGTTGGCTGCTTTAGACTCTTAGGAAACGACTGCTCCATTGATGTCCTTTCCCCATCCAACATGCCCATAGTTCTGCTGCTCTCTAGGTAATAAAGACACACATGCATTCTCCACTGAATATCCACTGTGCCTGGCCAGGAGCACTCACTATCTACAGAGAACACTGTGCTCTGCAGCCCAGTCTAGCCACTGTGAAGAGTCTTGCCTTCGTTGTCAGATGTAGTGACAATGTATCAGAGGGTTAGCCTCTGGAAAAGGACATCTTCCTGGCCTGTAGTTGGCCACCATGGCCTCATGTCAGAGTGATGTGGTACTCCCCTGTCCCATCAGATTTACTCCATCCTTATGGCCTCATTAATCTGGCTATCTCTATAGTGGGCTTATAGTGACATTGTGGGTTGTGCTTCAGTGCATGTGTGCAGGGTCTTCATCAGTCTATAACATTCGCAGAAGAGAAGGCCATATGAGCAGCCCAGAGCAGAGACAGGTGACTGAGGTCTGACACCAAAGACCCTGTGAACCCAGCTGGCTGCTGAGCTCCTTCAGACCCCACACAGCACTCATAGAAGGGTCTAGTATGAGATCTAGAGATACGTGTTGAGCAATGAGTGGTCAGATGTCACAGGGTATGTCATGGGATTCCAGATGTAGGAAGCTGTCCATCATTTCAAGGGCAGACCTAGAGAACTCACTTTTTCCCTAGCAGGGACCACAGCTCAGGACTGCCTGGAAGTTGTTGGCAAAATTCTCTGCTTGTTGGGCTATGGAGGGAGATGTGTTTGCAGCTGACAGTGGACCACTACATTCTGAACAACTGGTGATGTCACAGCTAAGCCTGAAGTGACCTCTGTGAGCCCTAGACTCTGGGAACTAGCCCAGCACTGGGGGGGGGCACTGGTTGCTTTTGTGAAACCTGAAGCAGATTCTGAATACCAGATAATACCCTCACTACTCAGCTTTGACCTGTCTCCTCCTCTGAGCTGTAGCTTTGACCTGTCTCCTCCTCTGAGCTGTGGCTTTGTTTGGATAGCTCATTCCACTCCTGATCTACCCACTCACCTCCCATGCTGATAGAGCTTGACCTTTAGGTGCATTTGAAAGCTGGTCAGGAGATCAGATCCCTCTCTCAGAGGTAGGTGATCTCCTCTACTTTGCCCTCTGCCCTCTGGATAAGAGCCCAGATACTCTCACTGTGCTCACAGTGAGTAATGATCCATTTCAACCCAGAACCTGTCAGATCCACTCATCAAATCCTCACACCCAGTTAGGTAACCCAGGTGTTGAAGTCTGTCCTGGCCTCTTCCATCTATTGTGTGAACCATAGCTGGTGTCTGAAGTTTCCCGTACTTTATGTCTGCATTTGGCAGGGACTCTCCATGCATTTGATGACATTTTCTCCTTGCCTCATGTCCTACAGAAATGTCACCAGCATGCCACCCATCAGTCCTGTAATGAATCTCCCCCAATCCTTGAGTATGGATCCCCATGATGGCTAGCACTGCCAATTTGACAGAGTCTAGAATCCCTTGAGAGATGGTACTCGGGGTGTGCCTGCCAAAGACTAGAAGGCCAGGGCACTGTGAGTAACACCATTTACTTGGATTGGGATCCTGAATTGCATAAAAGAAAAAACAAAACAATCAAACAGACTGAGCACACTCTTTGCTGTTTTTGATTGCAGCTTCATTGTGGCTAGTTTCCTGAAGTCTTGTTTCTGGGTCTTCCCACCACGATAAACTGCTTCCTCTCAAACTATGAGCCAAATAAACCCCTTGCACTTAAGTTATTTGTGTCAGGGCATTTCATGACAGCAATAGGAAATAAGCTAAGAAAGCCTCAGTGATCAGAGGTGTTGTGAGGCACACACCAGGTTTTGCCGGATGGGTATTGGGTACTGGGTACTAGGTACCTCTTTCTTGGTAACATGGTTTAACATACAACCGAGATCCCTCTCAGACAAGATATTACCACAGCCTTGCTATAGGCCTCACCACACTCAGCTGGGCAAGGGAGGGGCCTCTGCATCAACGATTCTCTGTATTCTGTGGACACCTCTCCCATTCTGAGCATGTCTCATGGTCACTACAAATAAGTCATCCAGAGATCTCCCACCTAGGTTGAAACTGTTTCAGAACCCAAAATGCAATTGGTTCCCTCCCATCCCCAAGGGCAACTTGTTGATTGACACTCAGAATGACAACCTACACATTTTAAGTGTGAGTGGAGGGCCAGCATGGGCTTCCCTAGTAAACAGCAGGCTTGTCTGTTGCAGGCTCTCTGAGAGACAACAATAAATCAACCTTGAGTTTGTCACATTCCTCTGTGCAAAGCAATAGCCATGGAGCACCCTACTAAGTGCTACCACCCTACATCACTCTATCCACCTCTCATACCTCATACCTCATACCTGGGATCATCCTGTACTCGGAGCCTCACCTGTGACTCTGAACTGAAATAGCTCATCATTATTTCCTTAAGCAGTACTATATGGCAGCCCTTTATACAGGCTTTTCAGTGCACTGGTTATAAGTGGGTAGAGGTACTTTAATGTATGTGGGAGAGCATGTATAGGTTATTTGAAAATGTCTTGCCATTTCACATGACTTGACCATACGAGGGTCTTAGCACCTCTGGCATGTTGGAAGCATTTCCATGTTGATACAGGAAACAGCTATCTTCATGTAACTATATGATCTTCTTAATTAGAGGTCACTATTGAGTTCATAGTGACTTTTCACAAGCCAGATTATTATCACCTTTGAGGTTCCCAAAGAGACTCTGAGACAGTGTTGTTCTCAGGGCAGTGGGTGGCACACAGATCCGGCTGGAATGGACAATTCGCTGTGTGTTGTTTGGTACAGAGCTGGCTCATGAGTCTTAGGCTTTTTGTTTGTCTTGTTGTTGTTGTTGTTGTTTTTATTTGGTTTTTGCTTTTACTAAAGCCTGCTGTAGCAACAAGAACTACTTTAGAAGTCTGGTGAAAATTACCCAGTAATGGACAAAGTCATTTCCCCATGTATCAGAGACACACGCTTAAGGAGCTGTGGTAGAGTCTAGTTCAGTTTCTTGTTGCACGTGCTGATCTTAGCCCCCTTAAGGGTCCCTAACAGAGGCTGGTCTGTAGAGGCTACGCTGAGGGGGACATTGGCTGCTCTGTAAGATGGTGCTTTGGGCTGAAGGCTGCAAGGACGCTGTGGAGGACAGATCATCTTGCTCAGGAGGCAGGTGCTTCAGCTCTCACCTGAAGGTCATCTGCTTTCCACCCTGTGGTTCCTCCAGGTGTTGCTGGGGCTGTAACATCTGGCTGCAAAGCATGTGTGGATGCCAGCCATCCATTGTTCTGCAGGCTGCCAGTGGAGCCATGATGAGAGGACATTTGCTGGACGGAGAGCTGGAACAAAGAAGCAGGCTGCGCCAGCGCCTAGGCTGACATCACGTCTGCTAATCAACATGATGGTGTGCTGCTCTCCAAGGACAGAATGCCTCTGTCTTGTCATTCTGTCTCCCATTTCCTTGTGTTCTTTCTACCTGAAGTGATGTGGTACCTTCCTCATACCTCAGTCCAGGCTATGGCTCTTGTCCTGTGGTAAGCACCCAGAAAGCATAGCCAGGTCTGGGCGAAACTGCCGCCAGCAGCATCTGCTGACTCTCAGTGGGTTGCACACTTACCACCATCATTCTCTGTTCTCCCTGACTACTCAGCAGGACTCCAGCATCACATGTATGCCAAACCTAGCTAGGCTGGCTCTGCATGGGGCCAGTATGGGCACTCACACAGACAGGCAACAGTCACAGCATGTGGAAGGAAGTTGCAGAGCCTGGATGGGCTAAGGAGCCCTTCTGACAGTCGGTTAGTCTGTCTTCTTAGCACCTCAGAGATTGTCATCTGTACCTCTGAATGGGATGTCTCCACTGTAACATCTGTCTTGTCTGTCTTTCCTTTTCCAGTCTGTCTGCCAATGAAGTCGTTCGCCTGATAATGGCATCCCAGTAATGGCAGCTAAAAGTATTCCCTCTAACACATGTCTACTTTGAGGATATTTTTGGTTTTTTATAAATTACCTACTTGGTCTGCTCTATAAAGGACATTTGATCTGTCTATTATTACTTCTTAGCTCTTGGCATATTGGATTTTCTGGGTTTCTTTTTTTGGCATCGTGACGCCTTGGAGATCTCACAAAGACCTTCTGGGTGCAGAGGAACAGGCCAGGATCAGCCTGCGGCCCAGCAATGGAGGAGCTGTGCTGCCTTCTTTAGAAATATAACCCATGAGAGGAGGGTGGATGATCCCTGCAGGAAAGATATACAAATGAGAGAGAGAGAGAGAGAGAGAGAGAGAGAGAGAGAGAGAGAGAGAGAGAGAGAGAAAGAGAGATCTGCTCAGAGCAGATCAGATGCTGGTACCCATTTAGGTCTGAGAATTCCATGCAATGTGGTCCTAGACAAGAACTGACAGCCCAACCTTCACATTTCAACATCAGAGAGTGAAGTAGCTGTTGCTGCACAGAGAAGAACAATGGCTGCAAATGGGCGACACGTCTTCAAATACAGCTCCACCTCTCCCCGTGAGCTGCACCCGAGTAGGTTACCATTTTAGCAAAGTACCAAGGTAATCATGGCTGCCTTGCTACAGTCCTGTAAAATTTTCAGCAACTTTCAAGTATCTCAACAACAAGAAGAACAAGAACAAGCTGGGGCTGTGACAAGCCCTGTAACCTCTGCACCCCAAAAGGTAGGGGCAGGAGGATTGCCAGTCAAGGACTCCTTGAACAACTTAGTGAGTCTCCGTCCCAAAATAAAAAGTGAAGTAGGACTGGACTTTAGTTCCCTGGTAGAGCAATTGCCTAGGATGCGTGAGGCTCTGGTTTCTCATTCTAAACAAGAAGGGAAGAAAAAGAGAGAAAAAAAGTGTAAAAGAGAGAGCAGAGAGTGAGTAGGATTGAAAGATGGGGGAGGGAGATGGGGAGAGAGCTCTGAGGTGGAAGGCCCACCAAAGTATAATCCGGGTGGTGACCAGCCAGGCCTTTGCATTTCTTCATCTCCCCACTCAGTGTGTATTAATCTCACCAATCCAACAAGAAATTCACTTCAGTCTTTGCATCTTCCAAAGGCCAATAGAAACTCAAAGCTCTCTTCTAGGTTTCAGCAACTTGGCATAAAGGTAATCACCAAACGCTGCAATCTCTGCTTTGGGGCTAGTTCATGCTGGCCAGAGTTAAAGGAGGCCACTATTAGAAGACAACAGTGTTGTCAGTATTTCTAAACACTGAGTGTTGATACTTAACAGGTGGTAAGAAATTACTTCTTGGTGACCCAATATACCCACCTACACACTTTGGTACTTCTGGGCTTGGGCTAATCTTCAGAAGATGTACCTTGAACCTTAATTCTGAAAGCCATTAATTCTGCCATATGATTCACTTAAAAGCTACAGTGTGACCACCCTGTCTTCTTCCACACAGTCAAAACCATGCTCTTCCAGACGTATGGTGTGAGTTTCAGTGATGCTGTGTTGTTACAGGGACCCCACCAGAGAATGCCACTCAGGCATTGTTTATAGCCATTTCCAGAAGGCTAGGATTACACTCAGGTATTTGAGATTTAAATGTAGCTCTGAGCATTTATAGTAAGGACTTTTAAAGGCAAAAACACATCCTGTTTTCTTACTCAGATGCTCCATGGTGAGATTTTATGCAAGCAAGTAGTATAACAGAAGCTAAGACAGGGTGTTAGCTGGAGGGTGAGGTTTTGCACAAGCAGGCAGTTGTCAAGATAAGTTAGCTGGAGTATGTTAACCTCAGGATTTGGGTAATTTTCCACAGGACTTTCAATCAAGGAGATCAAATTCCAGTAGAACCTAAAATGCCCTCACCAAGAATACAAGATGGAAGAAACTTTGCACTATCTTGCCTTTTTACAATGTGTACAGACGCTCTAAAACAAAAGTTCTCCTTGGCCTCCATCTCCCAGCAGGCCATTCATCACCACTTTCTCAAAATTTCCCATGAGGACAAATTACTCTCATTGCTCTTCCTTTCCTCAGACATAAATCTGTATTGCCCATTCAGTTAAGCAAAGGAAAGGCATGGTACACTGTTGGGAAAGCACAGGTGGACAAATCCCCTGCCAGGACCCAAGTGTGCACATGCTTTGGGGCTCACAGTTTAGCAGAAACAGGAAGATGAAGATCTGCAAATATACAAATAGGTATCACTGTGAGTACCGCATGCACTGGGGAAATGTATCCCAGAGTAACATCCACAGTGACAGTAACAGCAACCTATCAACCCAGCATCAGAATCAATGTGAACTACCAATAACCACAGCAGTAATGGCTCAATAGCAACACCATCAACAAAAGTGACAAATGTTGCCATTTGCTTAGGGTCAAAACCTGGTGGTGAGCTACGGCTCAATAATCCATCCTCAATTGACCAATTAAATATAAAAGTAACAGTGAAAAGAAGAAGAGTTATTCAATTTTGTTCAAGTTGGGAAAGGAACATCTAAGTCCTAATCTGACTTCAGTGTCCTGACATGAAGTTTAGGTTAAAATAGAAGGCAAGAGGAATGTGAATATATCAACCCTAGTCAAGGTGAGTTCTTACTGCCAAGCGTCATTGTCTCAGCTCCAGTTTGTCCCTCAAAGTAGTCTGAAAAGCTGTCAGACCATGTGGAATAGCTTCTTGGGAGACAAATCCCTCTTCTGCTTGGCATCAGATCCCCAGCTTTTTTTCTTTCCCTAACATGACACTCCTGGGAGATATTCCAATCTATTTGGATCAGTTGTTTCAATGATATGAAAATACAAATACCTCTTTTTTTGTAATGTCTTTGTTCCTTCCAGGCCAATTACAGCATCTACAGTAAAATGATGAAGGTGGGAGGGTCTTGGCTATGATGAGATCCAATGGCCAGAGCATGGAAAACTGGATGTTTACCCCACTTTCTTTGGTCCACCCCCATTTTCACTGCAACATCATGGGAGAGAAGATGGACCAAGCCCTACTTCAGCCAGGAAAGCTCTCTTCTAAGTGAATTCCTGGATTGGGCAGATTCTCTCCTGATTGTTTCTTGGACACACACATACACACACACATACACACACACACACACACACCCAAAGCCCATCTGTCTTAGTGTTTTTTTCTGTTTCATCAAACATTGACAAACACAATAACACAATTTAGGGAGAAAGGTTTATTCTGCACATAGTTTGGTGGTACATCCTGTCCTGGTGGGGAAGTCAGGAAACAAATGCATGAAACAGTGGGTCATGTCATATTCACCAAGGTCATGAAGCAAAGAGTAGTGAATGTATGCTTTCTATTGCTCAGCTCCACTTTACAGCTCAGGATCCTCTGCCCAGAGAATGGTTCTGCCCACAATTAAGAAGGTTTTCCTGTATCATTTAACCTAATAAAGGTAATTCCACATAAGCATGCCCAGAAGCCCATCACATTCTGTTGAGCTGACAATCAACTTAATCATACCATCTAAGCCTATAGAAACTCCTCAATTCAGCACCGTCTCAGGGAGCCCAATCAGTTTGCCACTCAGGTGCTTCTACTCAGTCCCAAGACCTATGACCCTCACTCAGAAATACTTGCTTCACTCACCCTACCTCTCTGTGCTCATCATTGTCCACATATACAAGAACATGGCTAAGGGAGGAGGTGTGACATTTCTGCAGCAGACACTTACAGCAATGGTAACAACAGCCACAACAGCAATGGCAACAGTAGCTCCAACCAGAGCACCAGGTGCAAGACTTACAGTAACAGTAGCACAACAAAACTATCCACAGTATAACAACCACAGCAGCCAGGCTTAGAGCAAGAGCAACTGCAGAGCTCAAAATGTGCAAACAAGAGCGGAAGGAGGAGGAAGATGAGGAGGAGGAGGAGGAGGAGGAAGCAAAAGCAATAGCTTTTGCATGTTTTGGGCTCTGTAGTTGTTCTTGCTCTAAGCATGGCTGCTGTGGTTGTTATAATGTGGATAGTCTTTGTTGTGTTACTGTTACTGTAGGTCTTGCATCTGGTGCTCTGGTTGTGGTTACTGTTGCCATTGTTCTTGTGGATATTGTTCCATTTACTGTGAGTGTCTGCTGCAGAAATGACACAGACACTGTGGTTGCTGACAACCACAACAGTGGCAGCAGGAACAACCACAGCAGTGTAAGTAACCCTGACAGCATTGATGCCAAACAGCATCATAACTGCAGGGGCAGTGGAGTGGAGGTATTCATGTCTGTCATGGCAGTAGGGGCCACCTACTTATAATAAGGGCATATTTTTCAGCATGTACACACTCTAGCCAAGCTGTGGATACCTTGGACAAGATCTCTAATAGACATGCTGAACATACCTGGAAGAGGAAATAAATGTACAGTGTCTGCCATATACACTCTGGAAAGCCATGGTCCCTCTCCTTCTCTCTGTGTATGAGTGAATTTCAGAGGCATGCCCTATGACAGCAGTTTTGAGTTCATTCATGGAAGTAGCAAAGAAAGTTTACTAGACAGAAAATGCCATCTAAGGACCAGCAGCAGCAGTTCTCAACCTTCCCAGTGCCGAAACTCTTTAATGCAGTTCCTCATGTTGCGGTAAACTCCAACCATAAGTTTATTTTTGTTGATACTTCATAACTATATTTTTGCCACTGCTGTAATCATAATGTAAACATTTGTGTTTTTCAATGGTCTTAGACAACCTCTGTGAAAGGATCATTTGACTTCCAAAGGGGTTGCAGCCCACAGGTTGAGAATGCTGACTTAGAGGGTAAAGGTGCCTCCTGCCAAGGGCTGACCAACTTGAGTTCAATCCCCAAAACCTACATGGTGAAAAGCTTTAAGCTGTCCTGCCCTCTATGCATACACTATGATGCACAGGTGTGTGTGTGTGTGTCTGTGTCTGTGTCTGTGTGCTCGTGTGTGTGCATGTGTGTCTGTTTACGAGTGTGTGTGTGTGTGTGCGCATGCAAACACACACACACACAAATGCAATGAAAAAAGGCAAATAAAAACAATTTTAGAAGGAACAACTTGCTGAGGATGAAGGTGATTTAAAGCAGTGCAAATGACATCTTTCAACTCAGGTAAACAAACCAAGCCAAATCAAAACCAAAACATGGACACCACTTTGGGCATCCCAAGGGCTCAGTTTTCTGTCTCTATGAGTGACCCTTATGTTTCCAGGTGAACCCACTGCCATGGAACACAGCCCACTCAGTCCTGTATCAGTCAGAACTTGCCTCCTATTGTGCTTCTTGAGTTTCATCTTACACACCATAAATATGAACTCAGAATTGGAGGTCATGGTCATACTGACCAGGGCACAAGTCTTGGGACCATGGTGACTTCAGCAGTGACTGATCATTCCAGGATGTTCTCCCTCATGTCCCATCCTGACTGGCACTGGTCCTTTCCCTTCTAGTCCAGGGCTCCTCAATGACTGCTGCTCAAATAGAAACCTCCCTGGGCTCTAGTGTGGATCACACAGCCCAGCTGCAGCACTGTGTTTTCCAGGTCACACTGAAAAGCTTCATTAGTGGTATAACACGTCAAAACCAGTCACTTAAGAATGTAAACAGCCCTAGAAACAGAACCAAGCCGGCATCCCACCATCTGTTCCCTGTGCCGTTTGCTGTTCTCACCATGGGCACTGATTTCCACTCTCTCAGATGAGAGGGGCCCTTGATCAGCTCATTGTCCCTGAGTAGTGCACACTGGCAATGTCAACAGCTTGCTCTGATGGTGGGGGGCCCAGGACTCTGGCTCAGCAGGAGATGTGGCAGCAGCAGCTGGCATGGTATGGGACCCACTTCCATCTCTCCTCTCTCTCTCTCTCTCTCTCTCTCTCTCTCTCTCTC
>NW_021605262.1:4126971-4131637 GCF_004785775.1 Grammomys surdaster | reverse complement strand
CACACACACACACACACACACACACACACACACACACACACACAAAGGAAGCAAATTGCATCTCATCATTAACAATGGCACTTAATACACAACCAGGTTATTTCCTCTTCCCTCTTAGCTCATCAGACCCAGATCCTTATGACAGGTGCAACTAGGAGAGCGGGGAGTGAAGCAATCCCACCTTTCTGGAATTGTTTTCATTAGAGAAGATTTTACTTTCAATTGATCTGATCAGGCATACACTCCTTATTCCTGTTCTATATTCATAAACTGTGAGATAACCCTGAATTTGAGCAGAGACCCCAATTTCTGCTACCACAGAGTCTAAAGAAAGCTACAAAGAGCCCAGTTAGCCTCCATGCCAGCTAACACAGTTGGGCACGAAGATGGCCTTTGTGGGGTGTAGCCCTGTGTGCAGCTAATCCTGCATGTGGAGCTGGGCCTCCTGCCATCTCAGGAGCTGTTTTTTTTTTTAAACTGGTGTTTGGTCCCCTGGGCTCTAGAAGTTTTGGAGATTCCTCACCCAGATATGGCGTGAAGACCTAAAGATTCCTTTAGTTCACATGAGTCCTCAGTGGTGAATATCAGGACTGATCTGAATGTTCTTTCTAGAATCAGGAGACAAAGTCACATTTAACCTGGCTCCTAGCGGCGCTACCTCCCTGGCTCTGGCCCTCTCACATCTCAGTGGCAGGATAGTACTCTATTGCCTCCATTCTAGGATGGCTGTGTCCACAGTAGACCTTGTTACCAATATCCAGACAGTTCCTCCTGCTACCACTGCTTCCAGTGCCTACCCAAGCTCGGCTATGCTCTAAGCTCAGCTACAAAGAGCCTTTAGTCATTGACTCACCTTTTTATTTCCATATGAAGCTGCTATCCACATAGCCTAAGACCTGTGTTCAACTACCAAGGATACCCTGGCATCCTGTCTACATCTTCCTAACACACTCCACTAGAATGGAAGGCTCCATCCGCACTGTCACATCATGCCCTGTCTGAGTGGCTTTGGTACTCCAGGTTCACACCTTCTGCAAAGCAGCTGTCTCTCTTCGACTGAGCCATAGCAGCTGCTATTCTTCATATTTTACTCCTGAGCAATTTGCATGTATTCTTTGCTCCTTCCAGGAGCTCTGCCCATAGTTTCTGTCCCCAATTTCCCTGGTATACTTCTCTGTCCTGCTTTATGATCTTCCCAAACCTGTCTCTTCTGTCTCTATGATATGAATCATGGAAGGAGAAAAATGTCTGTGCATTTGTGTCACCGCACAGACCCATGACCTTGGAGAAAACCCATCCTCAGGAGGGTTGATTAATGAAGCCTCTACTCACCACATGGAGCCAGTACCTGTTTGATCCATGAGCAGACATCAGATGCCAGGCATTTCCATGGAAAGATGGTCCCTCATCAATAGTCACAGACCAAAGGCATGTTCGTCACTAAGAGCCTCCTTGAGGGGGCAGCTTTGAGCCATGGCTCCTTCCCCTTAGGTATGTGGCTTCAGTGTAGCTGAACCTGTCAGTGGAGTAGAGCAGGTGAAAGCAAAAGGAATGTGTTGACAAGTCCCCTGTGCCTGTGAACAGGGGCTGTGGTAGTTTCTGTTAATTGCTAATTTGATAGAATCTGAAATCTCTGGGAGATGGGCCTCTAGGCAGGCAGTAGAAAATCATCTAGGGTCATCTTGATTCTCATAATTGAGGTGAGAGCATTCATCTACTATAGGTGGTACCATTGTCTGCTGGTATCCTGGACTATACAAGTAGATAAAGAAGTTGAGTGTGAGTATCTAGTATTCATTCTCCAGTCTCTGCCTCCTGACTGGATGCCATGTGATTAGCTGCCTTAGACAGAGGTGTCTGGGTCTTGTGTCTGTCTCTTTGGCCCATAGCTTCCTGGAAGACTGGACCAGTGGGTACAATCCCAGGCGTACAAAAACTGACATTCAGGATGGGTATTTTCTTTGGGGTTACAGTCACATTTCTCCTACCTACTTCTGGTTCTAATACCTCAAGCAGAATGAAGCCATGTTTGGCACAGACAATACATTCATCATCCTTAAACAGTTCCCAGCCTCAAGTAAGCTGCATATTAAGGTTATCTGACCTTTGCAACTCCAGAAAGGCACTACTGCCCACACGATGGAGCATTACAGACTTAAATGGGTAATATAATTAGAACTGTTATCACTTTACTCTGGTCAGCAACAAAATTCATACCTAATAAGCAGACTGGCATTACTAGGTCACAACACCTCAAACAAATCAAATGCACACGTGTTTGTCAGTTTGCCCCAAATCCCAGTCACAGAATCATGTTCTGCAGAACATCAACCCACAGGGTCCTGCCATACCTTCAGGATTACTACCTACTGACATTATGTGGCTCTCCATGATGGAAAGTAGAACCCACATAGATGCAGAAATGGCTACGGACACGTAGAGTCTACTGGGGTGAAGCTGCCCTTGTGCTGTGTGCCTCACAGGGTCTCTGCCATTTTTGAGCTCATCGCTTCGTTGTGGGTTTCCCTATCATTTATACTTAAGTTTTTAATTCACAGTTATTGTCAACTCAACAAGGTAATCTTGAAATAAGCGAAAATATTAAGACATCAATACCTTATGACCCACATTTACACTTTTGCTCGTCCTGTGATACTAATGAAGACCTCAACGTTTTTTCATTTTTATTTATGCGTATGAGAATTTGCCTGCTTGTTTGTAATTGGACCCCATCCATGCGGCACTCATGGAGTCCAGAAGAGGATGTGGGATTTTCTGGAGTAACAGATAGTTGTGAAGCTCTATGCAGGAGCTGGGAACAGAACTTGGATCTTCAGCAAGAGCAACCATGTTCTTAATTGATGAGCCAATTCTCCATCCCTTAAGAACATTATTTTAAAGTAAGTATACTATAACAAATGCTCAGGGAGAAAGAAGTCAAAACTCTGTGCTTTAAAGGCCATTTTACAAACTATTATTAAAAATACTTTTGTATGTGCCTTGGTGTAGAGAACTACTCCACCTTCCTCAATGCCATTTGCAGAGCTACACAGAAAGGTGAAGCCTTCCCTTGTGTTGCCCTCAGGCAATATGTCTCTCCTCTTGCATCTTACAATCCCAAGGCTGGCTGCACTTTTCCTGCGGTGTGCTAGAGGGAGGGTAGAGCTTCCTCTACTCATTCACAGAACAAAATTTCTCACACTCAAAGCCAGGTGTTGCACATCTGACAGAGAACCCAAGATGGGGAAGCCTACTGTCTACCACACCTGAGTGTTCAGTCCAAAGTCTCAGCCATATTGGTTTATAGGAAACATAGCTAACCTGGAGATAGTGACCTTGTTCCCTCCACCTCTCTCCCTGGTGCTCAGGGTTGACATAGTAAGTGCCCTACCCCCAGTCTACCCAGGCCTGGTGTTCTGGAGCCATCTGTGTTTTCTCCCCACCCAGGCTCTAAGATAGACTATGACTACAAACCAGGTTATCGCTACACCTTAGATATGTGATGTGGAGTAGTCTCTAATTGTGTGCTTAGCAGACAGGTTATAGTGAGGAAGTAATACACAAACATTTTGAAACAGAAAGTGTTATAGCTTAAGGACAGTAAGCCGCTACTTTGGTAGCTATAGTTTCTTGCTGTCATCTAAGTGCAAAGTGATCCTTGTGATGCAGACAAACACATCCCCAGCTGAAAGAACTACTGTGTGTGGGTGCATCTTCCACTTCCTCAGAGGGAAAGGACAGACGTGTCAGCAGTGGATCAGCTGTTGGGATAATTATACTCAATAAGACATGACAGGCTCCATCCCAGCCTAGTTTGGGGTTCTCAGTGAACTCTCAGAGGGGGTCCTGCTGACACTTAATTGTGCCTTAGAGCAAGAAGTAGGGAGCTCGGCTGGCTTAACTTACTGGGGGATTGGAATTCGTGTATCTTAAGTTACAGGAGGATGGGAAGCAGGGTCTCAGCTGCAACCATTCCTCCAAACAGAACCGCAGAGGCAGCAGCATCCTTGTAGGGGATTGCTAAGGAAAAGCAGCGCATGAGTTTCCTGTGTAGCCTGACCCCTTGTTCCTCCTCTACGTTCTCCTCCTCATTCCCTCTTCACTCTACCCATGTCTTTATTGTAACAGTAAACCTAGTATTTTGGTTTTGGTCCCAACAGTTGAATATTTACTCAGAAACTAAGAAACCTTCTTGGAGGGCTGAGCATACTGCTCAGTTACACGCTTGCTTTACAAATCTGGGGGCTTGAGTCAAAATCCCTATTAAAAGACAGCATGGCAGCACACATTTGTAGTCCTGGTATTTTAGGAAAAGGCAGACTCCTGGGGTTTCCTGACTAGTCAGTCTATCCTGCTTGGGAAGCTTCAGGCTAGAGAGAGATTCTGTGTCAAACCTTAAATTAAAAGGGCTGGCAACATTGTTCAGCAGACAAAAGCTTACTTTGCAAGCTTGATCTGAGTTTGAGCCCCACTAAAGGGGAAGGAGAGTACCCACTCTCAAAGGTTGCTCTTTTATCTCCATATATAAACCATGACATGCATGTACCCACAAGCATACACACACACACACACAGAGAGGGGGGGAGGGGAGGGAGGGGGGGGGAGAAGGGAGGAGAAAAAGAGAGAGAGAGAGAGAGAGAGAGAGAGAGAGAGAGAGAGAGAGAGA
>NW_021605262.1:4104942-4126961 GCF_004785775.1 Grammomys surdaster | reverse complement strand
AGAGAGAGAGAGAGAGAGAGAGAGAGAGAGAGAGAGAGAGAGAGAGAGAGAATTTTGATGTTATGGTGTCTCTAAAAACCAGAAATATTATGGGCATGTGTTTTTATTTTAATCCCAGGTGTAGGATATGGAGCTGCTTCAGATTGTCCACAGCAGTTGACTGTGATTTGCCTTGTACTCTAGCAGGGGTGTGATTTTCCCAACTGCAGATAATTTCTGTGATTGTGTAATATTTGAAAAATTCTGGGGTGTTTTCAGACAGTATATAAATGCTCAAGTGAGTACACGGAGGCTGATATAATTATGGTACAGGGTATACAGGCTATCTTGAGCTGGCCACAGAACTTGACAGTGTCATCAACATTGTACTGGTTTTGTAGGCATGAAAGATTCACGATTGAGGAAGTCAGGAAGTCTTGCATCAAGATTCTAGAGATCCACTTAGGACAGAAATAGTGTATCAGAAAAAAGAGTTTTGGTAAAAAACAAAAAAGACCCCAAGAACCAGTCTAGTGTGTGAAGCTGAAATGCTGACCTCTGTGCTGCAATGGAGGACCCAGGAAGCCTGACAGCTGCGATGCCTGACAACTGCAAGCATGTAGTGGAGCTCCACAGGAGAGAGGCCTGTGTGCTACAGACAGCACAGCTAGAAGAGAGTTGGGCTACTGAAACTGGCCAGAGCCCGATGGTTTTGTGAGTTCTGGATGCCTGTACTGGAGCAGTGAGATTTTGTATTTTTGGTCCAGTCTTTCCTTGCTGTGCCTCCATTCTTGATTTTGGAACAGGAATATTTACTCTGCACCATTGTTATATCAGAAGAATATAACTTGCTTTATAAACAGGGTTTCGAAGTTAAGAGATTGCCTGCGTCTCTGGAGAAACTCTGTACTTACCTCTTTGAACAACTTTGATGGGGGCTGTTGACGTTGATTGAGTATACTTTGTTTTATAAGAGAATCATGAACGTATGGTAACAAACTACAGTGGAGATGTGAAGGTTAATTTTTACTGTCGCATTGGGAGTACTAAACATCACACATCCAGGCATGTCTGTGAGGGATTTTCTTAGACTAGGTTGACTGAGGTGCTGAGACTCAACAAACAGAACTGTGAACTATTGCCTCAAATCTTCAACCCCAATAAGCCTGTGCAATGAACACACAACTCAGTTATAATATTTTTAAGTGGCACTCATGTGGTTCTGCTCCCTCTTCCTTCCACTTCCTCTTCCTCCACCTTCTCTCTCCTTCCTCTTCTTGTCTCTCCTCTTCTCATCTCTCCTTCCCTCTCTAAAACCTCCAGTTCCACCTTACCCTCCCACTGCCCAATCACAGACTCCAGCCTTTATTTGACCAGATAAAATGGGGAGAAGGTTCACATAAAATCAACTGAGTATGTGGTCCACTCTTCATGGGGCATCACCTCTTGAGGTAGCAGAATTAACGTCAAAATACAAACAGCACCAGGGCAATCTACAGCACTAGACAATGTCATTCTATGGGCTGTTTTCTCAGGTTGAATGAACAGGAGAACATAAACTAAACACTAGAACTCAGCTCTCTCTGCGGGTGCTCTGTGGTTGTCTGTCTCAGACTCCTAATGAACTGTGTCTTCAAACTGTAAGTAAGAGTAAACCTTTTCTTCGGCTGTTTGTCAGGTGTTCTGTTACAACAATGGGAAAAGTCGTTATACTGGTCACAATAAAAGCTTGTATCCCCTCAATCTCCAGTACCCAAACAAAACAAAAGGAATAAAGAAACAAAAAAAATTCCCATCAAATTACTAAACAGGATAAATACCGAATTAGGAAATACATAAGGCAGCCTGGAGCAACCGCTCAGCATCTAAAAGCCCTTGCTGCTTTTAAAGAGGACTAGGGTTTGGTTTCTGGCACCCACATTGGCTCCAGTGCCCTCTTCTGGCCTCAGGAAAACATGCAGTATTCTTACATACATGCAAGCAAAATACCTATATAAAGATCAATAAAATAAAATAAAAATATAGGACAAACAACAACAAAACCCAAACTCCACGTTAGGCACATCATGGTCAGACCACAAAAGTGAAGACAGGAAGGAAGAGGAAACACACATTGGAGACTGGAAGGATGGGCGGGCAGGAACGGATGTGGGAACAGGAGCGGTCAGGGGTGGAATGAGGATCTAAGGTCGTCAGAAGCCAAGTCACCATGCCATAGGTAGGTTGTGAGGTGAGATGAAGGAAATGCCAGGGCAGCAGATGACCCATCCCAGAGCCCAGTGTGCAGCACAGTTGTGCGTTTACAGAGAAGGAGACAAATTATCTTCAACAGAAAGGAGCAGGAAGTTTCCTGCCATCAGCTCCACATTTGTGAAGCACTCAGATTCTTCAGGAAGAAGGAAAATGATCCATGTCAGGAACCTAAGGTCCCACAAAGCAGAGCATGAGGGAAGAGGAAATCATTCACCCCTCCTTCTCATCTCTTAAAGGTTTACTCATACCTGCCATGAGTGTGCATATGACTGCACAGCACAGAAGCCTTGAGACCCAACACTTGGTCACAGGACACCCTGGGCAAAACACATCTATGCTAACATACATGTGCTTTACAAATGTGACCCTGAGCAAGGTCTAGGGTGGCCAGGAAGTAGTTTGTAAATGAGGAAATACTAAGAGTAAAGACAAAGTCTGACCATACAGGGCACAGTGTTGTCCATATCCCAGACAGCAGGGAGGAGAGGAGCCAAAGCCAAATAAAGGAAGGCAGCAAGGAGGGCCACCCATTACAGTATGTCCCACGTCACACTGTCCTTGAGCAGTATAACTGTACTAAGGAAAAGAAATACTGTTTTCAGAATAAATAAGAAAAATGTAAAGTAAGTGGTGACCATATGAAATCCACTTTAAATGTGAAGTACCTGAAGAATTTTTTGTTATTGTTATTACTGTTTATTTTGGTTTTCTTTTTCTTTTCTTCTTCTTTTTTTTTTTCATAGAAATAGAACTGGTTAAGGAGGCCTAGGTAAGTAGCTAAGCCACGATTTTCCTAGCATTCATGAAGTCCCAAATTCCATCTCTAATGCTACATAAACAGGGTGTGCTGTGTACTTTAATCTCAGCTCTTCGGAGGTGGAGGCAGAAGATTCAGACACTTAAGGGCATTCTTTATTACACAGAGAATTCAAAGCCAGCCTGAGATACATGAACTCCTGTCTCAAATATAACAAAACAACAAAAAAGGATGTGGGTAAGTGGCTTGGGACATAAAGATGCTTGCTCCCAATTCAAATGAAGCACGAATGGTGTTAGCAGAATGACACCAGCTAGTTATCCCTGACTTATACCCTCATGCCACAGCATGCACACACACATGCACACATATATACACACACATACACACACATACATATACACACACATGCACACACACACATACACACACACACACAAAGTAAGTAAATAAATAATGAGGCCTTTTTAAAGCAAGCAATGCATGCTGACAAGAGTGGGGCACTGGAATTCTCACACACACCTGGTGGGAACAGTAGCTGATGCCACAATTTAGAAAATTGTGGAATATCCTTAGGAAATTAAAAATAGAGCTTCTGTGTGTTATAGAAATCCACATTTTTATGCCTACTTAAAAGAAGTTAAATTAGCACCTTATGAGGACATCTGTGTTCATGCATTCTGCAGCTTTATTGTCAACAGATAAATATGAAAAGTGCAGGCTGTTAGGTTAAGGATATTGTGAGATAGACTAGAGTGTTATTCAGATTTAACAGATGAACACAGAAGACAAGATATGGGAGAAGGGATCCAGGCAGCCAGTTTTTAGAACTATAAATGTTCCAAGAAATTGGATGTTTAGTACCCTCACTACACACACCTCAAAGACACAGTAGTTCTCTTGCTTGTAGTACACAATTTACTCTAAAGACACAAAACTCTGTAAATTAGCATTATGTCTTTGGAGGTCAAAAGTCTAAAGTTGAGTTGTTGCAGTGCTGTCTACTGGAAGCTTCAGGGGAAGACTGGAGTGTGTGACTCCTGTATTAGCATAGGGTACCCTATTTTATGCTTGAGGTTTCATCTGTCTCCCTGCCTCTGCTTCTTTCACTCTTTGCTCTCTTTCTCTGTGACCCTGAGCCTCCCACCTCTCTCCTGCTATGATGTTGCCACTCATAGAAAATTTAGAACGTCCCATGTAAATATTCTTGACTTTAATAGTATCTATGGTATTTCAGAGTTGATTTTCTAGCCTTTGCTCTTGCTAAGATCTTGTAAGTATACCGTGATCCAAGAGCAGTCTGTACAATGCCTATTCTTTTAAACTCATTTGCTATGAATAGTTTTGTTGAAGATTCCATTAAAGTGAAAAAGTAGATATTCTGAGACCCTTCTCCAGAGCGTCGCATCAGTTATTAAGTAGATAAAGATAGTGATTTCCATTTGCTGTGCAGTGAGGAAGCTGAAAGCTGTGGCAGACTTGTACTATCTGTATTTTTGTTGCTTGGTGCATGTATGTTATGTATTGTTATAACTCTGTAGGTACATTGAACATTTTATCATTATATAGTGTCCCTATTTAGCCCTAACTATTTTCTGGTTCTGAACTCCAGCTTGTAAGAAACCAACATAGTTTTCTTCCGAGTAGTGCTACTGTATACAATTTTCTGCATTTTTGACCACTTGTGGTTTTCTGTAACCGTCTCCATCTTCCGTAAAGAGAAGCTTCTTTGATGAGAGGTGACAGCTACACTTATCTGTGAGTATAAGGGTGAGTATTTGAAATATAGGTAGAAACTGTTCTTCTTTAGAAAAATAGCAGTAGGAGGTTCTTCTGTAAGGTCTAACATCTCTCTTGGAGGACTGGTAACTTCTTAAGAGAGACAAAGGAACTGTAACAAAGGAAGATGATAATCACAAAGCGGTAATGGCTGGCACTGTGTCCCTGACTGTTGGGCATGTCTTGTGACCACACGCTGCAGATGCCTTCTCCCTCCCAGCATAACTCTGGACAGCACTGATGACTCTGGACAGCGATGCAGAGAACAAGAAACATAACCTGTTGGAAATGTACTACACAGCAGCACCAAATTCATTGCTTGCCTTTTGAGGAATAGGTAAAACGTAGCAGAGGTGTCTGGTGGGGGGGCGGAGTTTCAATAAAAATTGAAACTTAGTGATTATGAGATTGAATTTCTCAACAATAATCTGACAAAAGTAGAAATGAAATATACATCAAGTGTCAACGGTATGCAGGAACCCAAGAGATAGATCCAGAGGGCAGAGCATGGGGTGCAGCTCATAGGGGCAGTCACCTCAGGGGCTGGAAGACTTGGAAAAGAATTACCTTGGTCCAAGAGTAGCCATTGCCCTGACAGATGTGTGCAGAGTCATGCAGGTACTCACTGTGCCCTGGATACTGGGTATTTATCAGTTAGCAAAGAGGACAGCAATATCTGCCTGGGAGTCTTATATCCTAGTGAAGGAAAGAGATAAGAAGCAGAATAAATCCAATATGGTGGACTCATTTGGTAAAGAAAATGCTGCATATTGACTAGCTAAAATGATGCAATTCAGGTCCTTACAGTTGTCAAGACCACTGGTACAAGATCCAGTGATAGGCAGTGTCAGTCCCCAGTGAGGGCTCTCTTGCTAGGTGACATCTGGGCATGGCCTTGCTCTAACCATGTTGGTATATGCATGTAGAGGGAGGGGAAGAGCAGGACTCTCCCATCTCCCTCCTTATAATTACACTCATTCTAATGGACCAGAGACCCACATGCCAAGGAATTCACTTGAATTTAACTAAAGCCTCATTGCTAATTTCTCTGGGTACAGCTGTGCCAGCAGTAAGGCTTCATTCAGCATGGACATTTTGAGGAAATAGGAAGTGTAATGTGTTTGTAATACTATCCAACCCTAAGGAATTTGGACAGGAATTGATTATAATGTAGAACTTGTCAAAAGGTAGGTTCAGAAAACCAAGACCTCAGACAACAGTAAATGTCAGAGCAGCCATTTCAAATTTTGTTTCTATAGAAAATTGTTTTTTTTTTTCAGAAATGTAATATCTACATTCTCCAACCTGGACCTCCAGTTCTCCAGAGATATTATGGAAAACAAAGTTATAAAAAAATTACATGAAAGTAGAGATTTGTCTTAGTCAGGGTTTCTATTCCTACACAAACATCATGACCAAGCTGGGGAGGAAAGGGTTTACTCAGCTTACACTTCCACATTGCTGTTCATCACCAAAGGGAGTCAGGACTGGAACTCAAGCAGATCAGGAAGCAGGAACTGATGCAGAGCCCACGGAGGGATGTTACTTACTGGCTTGCTTTCCTTGGCTTGTTCAGCTTGCTTTCTTATAGAACCCAGGACTACCAGCCAGACATGGCACCACCCATGTGGGCCCTCCCCCCACCCTTGATCACTAATTGAAAAAAATGCCTTAGAGCTGGATCTCATGGAGGCATTTCCTCAACTGAAGCTCCTTTCTCTGTGATGATTCCAGCTTGTGTCAAATTGACACACAAAAACAGCCAGTACAGCTGACCCCTTGTCAACTTGACACACAAACACATCACTCTTAAGCCTGAATCTTTATTTTCTTATTCATCCCCAAGATCTAAATAACTTTAAAAGTTCCACAGTCTTCGTAAATTCTTATATATTAAAATTTCAGTCCCTTTAAAATATCCAATCTCTTTTAAAATTCAAAGTCTTTTTAAAATTGAAAGTCTCTTAAGTGTGGGCTTCACTAAAATACTTTCTTCCTTCAAGAGGGAAAAATATCAGGGCACAGTTAGAATCAAAATCAAAATTCAATCACCCAATGTCTGGGATCCACTCATGATCTTCTGGATTTCTCCAAGGGCTTGGGTCACTTCTCCAGCCCTGCCCTTGGTAGCACACACCTTGTCTTCTAGGCTACAGATGCCTGTACTCCACTGCTGCTGCTGCTTTTGGTGGTCATCTCATGGTACTGGAATCTCCAAAACACTGCTGCCTTCCACTGCAACTAGGCTTCATCAATAGCCTCTCATAGGTTCTCTTCATGGTGCCAAGCCTCAACTCCTTTGCACGACCCCTTCAGTCCTGGGTCATCAACTGCAACTGAGGCTGCACCTTCACCAATGGCTTTCCATGGCTTCTCACAGTGCCAAGCCTCAGGTGCTCTTCATGACCCTTTCATGCCTTCAAAACCAGTACCACCTGGGTGACTCTTACACATTACCAAGTCCTGCTGCAGCATGAGGTACAACCTTGGCTATCTCTGAAACACAGCCTTTTTGTGCTCTTGTAAAATACTTCACAGAGGATTTCACCTCAATGATGCTGGTCCCTTCTTAATCACTACTAATTTCTTAGCTCCAGCTAACCAGCATCAACCGTCCCAGTAATGCAAAGGTTTCCCTTTAGTAGCTCTGGTATCTTGTTAATCACAGCTGATTCTTCATCCCCAGTGAAACAAAACCACAGAGTCTTCACAATCAAAACAGCAACATCCCTGATAAGAGTCTTTAATCTTCCCTCTGAAATTTCAGAAGCCAGGCTTCCATCTTCTGCACTGTTCTCTACATTATCTTCCAAGCTCCTATAGAACATCCCACAGAGCTCTTAACATCCCAATGGCTCTTCTAGCTCAACATTCTAAATTCCTTCCACAATCCTCCCCAAAACATGGTCAGGTTGTCACAGGAATACCCCACCATTCTAGTACCAATTTATCTTAGTCATAGTTTCTATTCCTGCACAAACATCATGACCAAGAAGCAAGATGGGGGTCGGGGGGAAGGGTTTATTCAGCTTACACTTCCACATTGCTGTTCATCACCAAAGGAAGTCAGGACTGGAACTCAAGCAAGACAGGAAGCGGGAGCTGATGTAGAGGTCATGGAGGGATGTTACTTACTGGCTTGCTTTCCCTGGCTTGGTCAGCTTGCTTTCTTATAGAACCCAGGACTACCAGCCCAGGGATGGCACCACCCATAAGGGGCCCTCCCCCTATCCTTGATCACTAATTGAGAAAATGCCTTAGAGCTGGATCTCATGGAGGCATTTTCTCAACTGAAGCTCCTTTCTCTGTGATAACTCCAGCTTATGTCAAGTTGACACCAGTCAGTACAATTATAAAATAAATATTACAATATTTAAAAAAAATAAAATAATATACCAAAAGAGGCAGCCAAGTCTTAGAAATTCCCTCCCTTATTAGATTTGTAACTTTTACTTTTGGCAGTTGACAAATTGACTTTATTTTATTTTTAGTGTTTCCTACATGCATGATATATTTGCATAATACCAACAGATGTCTCTGTTCCCACAGTCTCTCACATTTACGATCCTTACTTTTCTTTGATTCTTATTACTATGCAGCATTCAGGGCCATATGTAAAAAAAGAGTTGGTGCTGAGTCTGGTTATACATGGGCAGAAAGTGTGGGTAACACTGAAGTTTCTGGCTCCTAAGCCAGCTGCCTACTTGAACCACCTTTTCTAACAGTTCAATTTGCCTATGAGAAAATCTTACTGTTCAGCTGCCTATGGGGAAATCTTACCAACGTTGGTAGAGCCAAGGGAACATCACTATCTCATTACACAGGGTCTCTGCCAAATCCGTTGGTAGAGTAAAAGGGGACTGAAGATTATATGCCATCCTAGATGTATCTATTTGGCATGTCTAAAGAACTCCATCTCCCATGGGTCTTTACCTTCCAGAGGTCACCTGAACAGCCTTGAGTTTTTCCATCACATACAAAGTGTAGGCGGAGGACTGGGATGGCATTGCTCTATGTCTAAGCTGTAATCAGTTCCCCTCTGTGATCAAGCATCCTATTCATCCAGAGATAGGGGCTAGGGAATGGTACTTCATATAGGTAGGGGACACTACCTCCTCTGTCCTCCGAGAATGGCTGAAGGATAAGCTAAGCAGGTCTGATGCCAGTGAGGTAGACTATACCTTGAGCTGCCTGCCCTACATCCAAACCACCTTGAAGTGGACTCTATTCAAATGTGACTTAGAGAAAAATGTTCACATTTAGATCCAACCCGTTGAGTGGAGACCATGCTGTGATATGTAGAAATATGTTCTAGGTGATATAGGTTGTGTGACACACTCTATGAAATAGGCTATTGTATCCTAGGTGCTATAGAATACACTTATATAATATGTGATTGCTAAAATGCTGTAATGTAACATACAACGTGCCATGCAAAATAAAGTCAAATGTATTTGTTATGTGTATATCAGTAGTTTTTAAATATTTATTCATTTCTTTTTATTCATGTGAATGTGTGTGTAACTGCATGGTCTATGTGCAGCTGCCCTTGGAGACTAGAAGAGCATGTCAGATCACACCAAAACTGGAATTACAGGTAGTTGTGAGCTACCATCTGGTTGATAGGAATTGAACTGGGATCCACTTCAAGAACACTAATTTGCTCTTAATCACCAGGCCATTTCTTCAGACCAATGCCAATAAATTTAAACGTAAGTCTTGAATCTGACTCTTTCTGGAGTTCTTGATTTTGGTCATAACTTGTGTATAATTACTGTGGATGGCTATTTTAAAAATCTCACTCTATAACATTGTTAAAGGACTTTACTGTACATATAGTGCATATGCAGATGTTTGGGATGTCTCATACTTTCTGGGAGCTACCCATCCTCAGCCAGCCTCTGTGCATTGCCTACCATGGTGACACATGCTGTGGATACCACTGAGCTTATATTGTGCAGTGCCTGCAATTTTGTTCCTCTCACTTCAATCAGATAGACTGAGCATTGACAGGAGACCCGAACACGTGTTTCTCCTGTAGATGTTGACAGAGTGCTGTTATTTCCTGAAGGAGAACAGTTCAATTTCCTGGCTAGCTGCTCAGCATCTCATTCTGGGTGGGGGACACCATCTCTGGGCTGCCCTGAGTGGGTCTTGAACCATAAAGATGTCTGATTGGGGAAATGATTAAAACTGATCTGTCCACCCCAGACTTAACGTCAGAATGATTACCCATCTTTGTGTTCATGAAGTCTATATTGCACGCTGGGGATAGAGATACAGAGATCTAATTAAACTCTCCCAGTGCTTTTTAACTCTATGTGGTCAAGTAAGATTGGTTGTGCAAAGCACACATGTTCTGAGCTTATCCACATCTGTCAGTCAGTGGGCAGCACTGGATAGTGCTTAGTGCTTTGGAAAGGGCAGCAGTGCCCATAGGTGATAAGTCTGAGGCCTCCTGGCCCCTGACTTGTGCCCTCTGCTCTCAGCAGCCTGAGGCAATGCAGAAAATCCCATCTGTCTTTCCCTTAACAGGGACAAATATCAATATGACTTTCCATATTGGTCAACCAGGACTTCTTCAGTGTGGCCCAGCAGAATGTTACAAACTGCAGGCAGTTTTTCAGGATATAGCCATGTTCTGTAAGATGTCATGGAAGACCCACAGTCTAGTCAAATGAATTTTAGCTATGAGAACAATCAGGTTGCTTCTACATATAGCTTATATTTGCATTGAGAACTGAGGCTGTCAGGACAGAATCTTGTGACATTGGGCATATTTTGCAGGATGGAATGAGGACTAGAGCTATCTTTCTCCTTCTCCTTCTCCTCCTCCTCCTCCCCTTCCCTCTCTTCTTCTCCCCCTCTCCTCCTCCTCCTCCTCCTCCTTCTTCTTCCCCTTCTCCTCCTCCTCCTTCTCCTCCTCCTCCTTTTCTTCCTCCTCCTCCTTCTCCTCTTCCTCTATCTCCTCCTCCTCCTCCTCCTCCTCCTCCTCCTTCTTCTTCCTCCTCCTCTTCCTCCTCCTCCTCTCTTCTTCCTTCTTTTGCTTTTTTGCCATGTGAATTCTAGCTCATTTTTTAATAACCAACATATCTTTGAGACTAGTGTTCTGAGAACATGCCAAAGAACTAAAGGAGATATCCCTAATTATAGATTGGAAAATATGCTACTGTGAACCTCCCTGCAGTACCCCTGAGAAGAGGAGCCACAAACTATTGGCATTATTTGAAAAGGGTGCTATTAGTAAGGACTTTCTTGCCATCCATCCCTCTGCTGTGGAGCCCCCAGCCTAGAAACACATAAAGCCTCCTGCAGACACTAGGGATGCACATCTGGCCATGGGAGGCAGTCTGCAGCTAGAGTGATCTTCCTTTGTGCGACCTTGGTATGATTTTGTTTTTCTATTCATTTCCTGATTTTGTTGTCCCTCTCCTCCTACTATTGCCTGGATACTCAAGACCTTCATCCATGTATGCTGACCAGGGACCATGGAGAATACCTGATTTCTGATACCACTCATAAAAGGAACAGCAAGTTCCTGTGTAAAATGGGAAGCCAGATGGACAGCTGATGGTCATCTTGGGCCCTTGGTGACTTAAGTCAAGTTCTGTCCTAGGAGTTCATCTCTTACTACTCTCTAAGGGCTTGTGACATCATTGTTTAGGCTGCCTCTGGGCTAGGCAGAGTGGATATTTGATAGAAACCCATCTGCAAGGTACAGTGTTCCTCACCTTTTTGTACATGTCTCCCAGGTGCATCAGCATAGGCCTGTATGACCTTGTAGATTTCTGAGACACTAAGAACATATCTGACCAAGCCTTGGACCAGATGAGGTAACTGCCTTGGGCTGTTCTTGAGAGTTTTTGTCACAAGTTGGGACTCTTTATATCCAGCAGAGTTAATTTAGGTTTCCCTCTGTTTCTCTGACTACAGGATTATATGTTTTCACTTTAGTATTTTGAATTTTAGGAATATTTCATTTTTAAAAACCAAAAGCAAATCAGAAAGCCTCTAAGCGCACCAAGATGACACCTGTCAGGATTTCCTGTTGTTCTTCTGCTCTCTAATATTACAAACATGGTGATATTTTCTTTTCCATAGTACACTGCATTTTAAATGGCCATTTCTTATTTCCCTTTAGGGCTTTGACCACATCTTCAACCTTGGATTTAAACAACATTACCAACAGAGGCACTCTGAGATCAAGGTTTGCTTTTGCATATGAAATGGTTGTGCAGGTTCTGTGCCTTTTTCTGGGAATATGATTGAGGTGGGGAGTTGCTTTTCTCTGAGTTTGGTAGCTTAATTTCAATACAGTAAAATGCAAACATAAAGCTGGTAGCTCCTGGAGTGTAGTCTTGAGCCAGAGCTAGCAACCTGACAATATGTTTAACAGTGATTTGAAGCTTAGCTCCTGTGTAATGATACTTTTTAGGAGGGATTTGTGAGAAGTATACTTGTCAAATCAGGAGCCACACCTGACCTGAGTCATTATCATTTGTTAAATATGAAGCTGGTTAACAGTAATTTTCAAGTGGTGTTCTCTATATATGTCTGGAACGGCACACTCAGTTTTGAATAGAAGCTTGGCATGCCTGAGGATCACAAGGGCCTTTGGATCAGCACTAACTCTATGCTCTATCTATACAGGCATCTCTTCCTAGAGGAGTTCACTGTGTGGTCCATCTTCTACACCCTGGGTTGTCAAATTCTAGCCACATATGAACAGCTGGGTGTGAGGACTGAGCCTGTGGCTGGATTTGGGCCCCCTCACACTCCGATCATTAGCTTCAGAATGTCAAGCATGGTCCACCAAGAATGGCACAAAACAGCCGACCCCTTGTTCCAGCACACCGTGTGTGTTCCCCTGCACTTGAAATTGCAGTTTTAAGAGGTTTTGAATGTGCTTTAGTATAATTCTTTCCTAAACTTGCTCAGCATCTCTTCCTTCTCTTTACAACTAGATGTAGACACTATCTTACAGGGCCAGCAAGGGAACTGGGACCCAGAACTTCCCTGATGCCATAAGGCTGACCAAGAGAGGCTTAGAGCAGTGGTGTGCTGGGTGGCTGTGAGTCAGTGGTTGGGTTGGGTTACAACAGCCTCTTCTTAAGTGCGAGGCAAACACTGAGCCATGGTCAAGCCCTCCCAGTCCCACCTCCTGGAGCTACCTGAAGAGGCTGCTGTAGAGCCACAACCTTCCGTTGGGCTGTGCTGAAGCACCTGAGATGGGACTTCGGTGTGTATTCCCTCTTTGCTGTATGAGGCCCAGGAGGGAGATGGTCTCTAGTCTTCTGTCAACTGGCTTTCTTCTCAGATATGAATCTTGATATCTCTTTGCAGTCCCTACTCTTCTTCCAGAACTCTCTTCCAAGAGCTGTGGTTTGCAGCTGTTTGGAGAGACGGAGAGGTGATGATCTGTCTTCTATACATCATTTCCTTAACGGTGAGGGACACAGCTCCTGCCTATGTCAGACCACAGACTCTCTCCCTATTTCATCTATTGGTTGGAGAGGAGGCTTTGGGTTTCATGTCATAGATTGCAAAAGGCACACTTTTTATTTCATAGGGTTGAAGTACAAAATTTAAGCAGGTATATGATTTTTATGCCAATGTGTGATCCCAGAAAAAGGCAAGAAGTAAGGAAGCCACAGCCATGTTCTTTTCAGTAGCTTATTTCAGAGGTGTTATTTCCCTAAGTTGATTAGGAGAAATCCAAATGATGGTGATGGTTTTAGACTAAGAACAGGACAAGAAGCAGAAGAATATTGAGGATGTTTTCTCTTTGTTGAGCCTCCTTTTTGCAAAATATGCTTTGGTTAGAGTTCGAACTTGAGACTCTCCAAGGTTTCTCTCATCAAGAGGACATGTGGCTCACCAGAGCTATAACCCTAAGAGATTTGCAAAGTTTTCCAGACTCTTGTGTTCCATGACAGAGCATATAGCCAGGTTCAAATGATTAGAAAACAAAACAGAGCTTTGTTTAAGATTAAGATATTGGGAAAACATTCCTAAGAATGGGAGTGGGCTTCTGAGCAGGAGAAAATATGTTCTCAAAATACACAGGCCTGGACCTTCACGCCTCTTTAAAGGCCATCTACTCAGCACCCACCTCTCCCACATTTGTATACGGTGGCAGGCTTTTTTTGAGCATGCTCAATGTATTGTATGAAGTGCTGGAGGGAAAAGATTTATGGTTTTCTGGCAACTGGATTTTTTACGTGTTTATCTTTATGTGTCTCTTTAATCCCTAAACTCTCACCACAATGGGTGTTGAGTGGCAAGGAAAAGAAAAGAACCAAAGACCTCTAATCCAGTTATTTAAAGGGTTAGATAGTTTGATGAACACAGGGCACTGCCATATATAATTTGTGTGATGCTAGAGCCACAAAGTCGTTCAAGAAGAACCAAGTGAGACAAACCAGAGGCATCAGTCTCTGTAGAGAATTTGCCATGTGATAAGCAATTCTACATTCTTCAAAGAATGTTAATTTGCTAGACTTTTGATATAAGTACCCATTTGAGGCTGGGTATCTGAATTATCAATGCTTGCAGGAGCACTCAACTTCTTGAATAAGGGTTGACAGATTTCTGCCTGGCTCCCTGGAGTAAGCATGGCCTGCCTGGAGTCATGCCCTGCCTATGACACTCACCTGACCAATGCCTTGGCATCTCCACCATCCCAAGACTTTTTCTCTGCCTTGAGGATACTGCACTCCACCTGAAAGGACCATAGCTCTCACAGCACCACTGAAACCACCAATCTCTACTCCAAGAGGTCTTGCTTCGGTCATGAGATCCAGAACTGACGCTATACTTTGTTTTATTCTTTTTATTACTCAGTATATATGAGGCTTTATCAAAGCTGGCTACAGCACAGTCTCTAAGAAGTCTTTAATATAAGTAAATGTTTTTTATCTCTTTTAAAGTACATCTTTATTTTTTCCTAAACAAACTGTCTTATAATCACCTTTAACTTTTTCCTGTTATTTTACCTCAGTTTTATTTATTGCTTATCCAATTTTGTGACTGTTCTCTGCACCACCATGAGAGTTTGACTCATCCTCATCCTGGCTTCTAGTGGCCTCCATCCCTCTTATCTGATACTGAGTAAGTCTTTGGGCTACTTAGCTTTATTGTCAACTTGACACAAACTAGAGTCACCTGGGAAGAAGGAACCTCAGTGGAGGACTTGCCCAGATCAGATTGGTCTGTGCCCATGTCTGTGAGAGATTATCTTGATTGGTGATTGGCAGGTGGGCAGCCTACTGTGTGTGACACCATCCATAGGCAGGTGAGTGGAAAGCTAGCTGAGTGTGAGGCAAAGAGAAAGTCAGAAAGCACCATCCCTCTGTGGTTTATGCTTCACATCCCTGCTTGAGTGCCTGCCCTGTCTTCCTTCAGTGATGGACTGTGACCTAGAAGTGCAAGCTGAAATAAACCCTGTATTTCCCTAAGTTGCTTTTGGTCAGAATGTTTTATCATTGCAAAGGAAAACAAACAAGAACAGCCTTTAATATGTTTGATCAATAAAGCATTATTTTTTCCATCAATATTTCCATATTCATTGGTTTTCCCATCCATGACAATGGGAATATATAGCCATGCCCTCAGCCCAGAGGCCGCACTGGTGTCTTCTACCATAAATACAGGTCCTGAGAGTTAACATACACATGTGTGACATTAGAAAGACAATGCAATGGTGAAAATTATCAAGGAAGTACCCAGTAACCTGCAACAACTTGAAGACATGAGGTGCATCGCCTGTCCAAGCAGATAGTGTTATCTAAGCAAAGACTCAATGGTTCAGAATCCAGATTCTGGATGGCATGCAGCCACCTTTCTCTTTAAGGCCACAGGTCTCGGTCACACTGTGGGATACCAGAAATGCCCATGCTCTGCATATTCCTTATTATACTGTGCTTGGTAGCAGTGTCATGTCTTTTGACTTCTGTTCTGTAGGAAGTGAAATGACAGATGAAGCTAGTTGTTTAAGGATACCCTCGACAAAGGCCCCACCTCCTGCACTGCTAGCATGCCCACTTCATCTTGTAGAAACATCAGTGACAGCGGCAGAGATCTCTGACACAATGTGGGTTTGCATGACTGCATCACTATCAGTGGAAATTTTTAGATACATTAGGGTAGATTCTTCACTTCCTAGTGAGAACAATCATCCTTGAATAGTCCTCTCAAATTGTGTTGTTTCCATCTTGCATGGCTGACGTAACCGGGTCATCTGCAGAACTGTGAAGTGACCACATGTATTTGACAATACAGATCAGCTTCTGCTCACCAATCAGAGCTGCTTCTCATGTTCTTCTAACTCAGTATCTGTTCCAGATAGGCAGATGCCTTGGATGGTTCTCAAAGAGAGCTACTTTGGTTTGTTTTTATTCTCCTTACTGTAGACAATGATAATGTGCTCATCCTCCACTAAGGAGTTTTATTCAATAATAATAGACCTACTACTGAAACAAAACTGAAGCACTGAGACTGACATTCATAGCACATCTTGCTCACCTCCGCACAGCCATGTGCACATTGCTGATTTTGCTCTCAAGATAGCAGAATATGTCACTGTCTGTGTGCTGAGATGATGTGGTTGAGACTTGGAACAATAGGAAGTCATGCGGAAGCTTCTGCTAGTAAGGGTAACCATGCCAGACTCATGGTTGTGTTTAGTTCTCTACACAGACACAGCCCACTCCAGTATGCAGTGTCCTTCCAGACATGCTCTGCAACATGGAGTTTTGATGGCTTTGTATTCTGCACTAGAAAAAGACAAGACTCTCCCTTATATACCTTAACAGCAAGGGCTATATCTTATATTTTTATGTCATTACCTATTGCTCACACTGCTAAATACTTCACAGAACTTTAATTTTAAGCAAGTGGGCACGCTTAATGATGAACATCAAGAAAAAGCATCTTCTCTTCATGGCAAGTGACTGAGTTGGGATGGTACTGATGACTCATGGTCCTGTACAGTGAAAGGGATGGTGGAGGTGAAGAGCTTGACATGGAGAGATGCTGGCTGGCTCTGCCTCATCAGAAAGCCACCCCACAGCCATGTTACTATTTCTTCCACTGGGAAGAAGACCAGGGCTTAGGCTATCCCAGAGGCTTTTCACACTCACAAGTGGTTTAGTAGGTGGATATGGTCCTGACCTCAAGGCTGTTCCTTGTTCAGCATCCTGCTTGCCCACTATTCCCAGAGACTTGTGGATCCTTCCTGTGGACAGGAGCTGCTGAGTCAGCAGGTCCCAGTAGCACCAAGGACAGCTCCTGTGCAGCCTTTGGTCAGGTGGAAAGGTTGGAACAATGCACTTTGGACATTTTTAGTGTTAGCTGATGACGGGCATTTTCAAGAGATGTACAAATGTTTATTTTTTCAGAATCTTTCATTTATGTTATAATAGCAAATTTTCCATTTATTCTGCTTTATTCTTCACCTAAATTCAGAAGCTACATTTATTAGTCATTAATGACTCCTGGTAGAGCAGATTCTTAGACCAAATCAGGACTTTTTGTGATCTTATTGTCTCATTTAAGATATAAAGAAAGGTAAGTGAAACAGATTTAGTGCCTTACACAAATACAGAAGCAGGGTATCCTTGGCTGGGAATGCACAAGCTGGAGCACTAACACCAAGACGTATATATGAATGGCCCTATGGCTACTCATGAGGCTCCTAAAAAGTCTACTCATGAGGCTCCTAAAAAGTCTCTCTCTCTCTCTCTCTCTCTCTCTCTCTCTCTCTCTCTCTCTCCCTCTCCCTCTCCCTCTCCCTCTCCCTCTCCCTCTCCCTCTCCCTCTCTCTCTCTCTCTCTCTCTCTCTCTCTCTCCACTCATCCAGAGGTGAACTCAAACACCATTACACAGTGTTACTTTCCACAAGTAACCAGGATGCCATGCCCCCAATGGCATTCTGTTTCACTGGCTTTGTTAAATCTTTTAATTAAAGCATGTTAACAAATGCAAAGAAAAATAAATGGCACTGCTTGCAAGGAAATTAAATTGAGGAACTAAGCCCATTTATAATTATTGTATTTCAATTAGGCTGCAACAGGGCTGGGTGAGCACAGAGATAAAAAGAAGTAACACTGATGCGGAGCTTCATAAATATTTGCAAAGTCCTGTTAGACAGAGAACGGCATAAATAATGCCTTAAAATACTCAGGTGTCCCTGGGCAGTGCCCTTTGTGTTAATTGCCAGCCAAAAAAACAAGCCTTGTGAGTTTGACAAAACATTAGCAAAACTACAGAAGGCTGCTCAGTCAACACAAGCTAGGAATTCCTGTGAAGAAAGATGTTAGAGCAATGGATGCTAAGCTTTTAATTCATTATTTTAAAATTAAAATGCAATTAAACTTTTGAAAGACCAAGAATTAAATTTCAACACGTTGGCTACCCAAATATGTGATTTTCCTCCCCAGAAATAAGAAAACTCATAAATCATCAGTGTGTAATTTTTAATACCAGAGTTTTGAAAAAAATTAAATGAAATGATAACCAAATTTCTTATTCTGAAAAAAAATGATAATTTAGTGTTTTTTCTTTTAATGAAATTCTATGTAAATTTTATCATGATTCTATGAATGTACAGAGAGAGAAAGGAGGAGCAATGCTTCCTGTCTGGGTAAGCATTCCTCTCCATGCCCAAGCTCACCGGGACAGATAAAGGAAGCCCCATGTCCTCTGTGCTCAAGGACGATAGGCAGGCTTGGTGTGTATTCTGCCACTCCTGTACCCACACAGTCAACAAACGCCTGTCCTATGGCTCCAAGTTGACTTCTGAACCACCACAGCAATAGTCAGAATGGTGCCCCACTCTTGGCAGTTGAGATGGAGAACAGAATTCAAACCTCATCTGTGCCCGTGGGCTACAGCTTTGTGATGATCACCATTTTCTACCACAAGTTTGGGGGTTGTTTGTATTGTCTGGATTAAAGAGAAGGAAACAGCCATGCCTGATGATGCACACCCCAAGGGGTACACAGACTTTCCCACAATACATTGTCACTGGCTCCCTGATGAGGCCAGGAGTCAGTACTACGAGCACTCATCACCACACAGAAGACTGCATGTCTACTAACTCCAATAACAAATGCAAGTACAGAAGTAGGGAAATTGGCCTAAAATGTCTTTTAATAAGAATTTAATGTTTTTGTCTTTTTATTGTTTAGGAATGGCATACATATATATATATATATATATATATATATATATATATATATATGAATGTGTTCTATCAGATCTAGCCCTTCCTTTCCTTCCGTTCTTTCAGAATGTCCCTCCACTATAGGCTCCCAATTTTATGTGTTGTTTCTTAAACTCAATGAGTCCATGTAGCACTGCCATCATGTACATGAGGTAGGATCTCTTACTGGAGCATGTGAAACCTTTCAGTGGCCAATGTCTGAAGAAAATTGACTGTCTCTCGGTCAACAGTCCTTCCTTGTCAATAGTTCCTCAGCAAGGGCTGAGACTCTATGACTCCTAGGTTTTTCTCCATGCCTGAGTTTCGTCTGGCTTGATCTTGTGCAGATCTTTTGCATGAAGTCACAGTCTATGAGTTTCTATGTGCCATTTCTCAGCCATGTCCCAAACACACTACTTCACTGTAGTCACCTACTGTCTCTGGTTCTTAGGAACTTTCTGAGCCATCATCTGTAATAATCCCATCACTTTGGTAGGAGATAGTTGTGATATAGATATCCAACTGAGGGATGAGCACTCTACAGTCTCTTATTCTCTGCACGTTCACCAATTGTGAGTCTCACTGTTAATCTCTATATATTATTTTTATAAAGCGTCTCTGGTGAGGACTGAGAGACATACTAGTCTATAGGTATAGAGATAAATATATAGGAGAAAGTTTAACACTATATCAAGGTAGCAAAAGGCTATGTTCCTTTAGGACCTATGACCAAGCTACAGATTATTGGAGTCATTAACAGTGCTGCATACAAGTTCTGTCTTGTGAAATGATTTTTAAATTTTTCAGGAAGTGGTTGATTTTTCCCCATAACACCCATGCCACTATTGTACTAGTGTTTACTAGTGTGTACTAGTGTGTACTAAGCTTATCTTTCCTGGAAGATTAGTACTTGTAGCTCACAGGACTCATGGTTGTGTAAGATTGTTGATTACTTCCCTAGTGGCATAAATAGAACCTTTATCACTACCCAACCTATTCAATAAGAACGGAGCTTTCAGACTGATATCTTCCATGTCATAGGACTCAAGAATGTGGTATCATCAGTGATAGAGTCTAGCCATCAAGTTATGGAGGGCAGCCATAATCCTGTAATTTCTATGGGACCCTACTGATCAAAAACTCAAAGGAGATAACCCATACATGACTCTTACATTTTTATTTAACATCCTATGGTTTCTACAATAAGAATTGCACCCTCATGCACTACAAAGCAACTTCATATAAAATCTTTTATATATGTATGGGAGTTTCTTCATCTGGGTGTTTCTGTATGGATTTTGAGGATTATGAGTTGTCCTCTCCACACTCCTTCCTCTACCTTGCCATCCCAGCTCCCGCCTCACCCAATCCAACTTATACCATGACTCCACATTCTTTCTTCACGTTATCAGAGTTCTGTCTCCCTTGCCTTGAAATCCCCTGACAGTGGTTTCTTACATGTTGCCTGACATCTGTGGGTACTTTAATTTTAACACACATAGGTAAAACTGCAAAGCTAGCATCTATATGTAAGAGAAAACATACAAGATTTGTTTTTCTGAGTTTGGGTTACCTCATTCAGAATGATAATTTCCAACTCCATCCATTTACCTGTGGATTTCATAATTTCAATCCTCTTTACACATGAATCAAAAACAAGATATAGATATTCACTGTCCACTACTGTTCAATGCAGTGCTGAATTCTTAGCTAGAAAATTAAGACAAGAGAAGGAGATAATGGAATACAAATAAATGATGAATTCAAACTCTCCTTATTTGTGGATGATACAACTTTAACACAAAACACTATGCTTAGGCTTAAAATTCCTATAGCCAGTAAACATGTTCAGCAAAGTACCAGGGTACAAAATTAGCACACAAAAATCAGTAACCTTTCTATGTATAAACAACAAACATATAAAGAAAAAAATCAGAGGAATAATCCCATTCACAATCACTTCCAAGATATCTTCGAGTAAATCTAACCAAGGAAGTGAAAAACGTGTACAATTGAAACTTTAAGACATGGAAAAATTAGATTGAGGAACATATCAGAAGATGGAAAGACCTCCCATGTTCATGGCTTTGTAGGCTCAATACTGCGAAATAACTGCCTTTCCGAAAGCATTCTACAGAGTCAACAAAATCCCCACCAAAATTTGAGCACAGTTATCTACAGGTATTAAAATAACAATCTTAAATTTTATATGGAAACATGGAAGACCTAGGACAGGATAGCCAACATAATCCTGAATAATAAACGATCCACTGAAGGAATCATCATTCGGGATTTCAACTCATACTACACAGCTATCCTAATAATGGCATGGTATCAACAGAGACACACTGATCAAAGAAACACAGCGGAAGACTCAGGTAGAAGCCCATGAGACTATAGCCACCTGACAGAATCTTCAACCAGGTCCTGGGAAAAAGGAATCACTACACATAGAAAAATTAAATCAGTCCTTATCTCCCATGTTGCACAAAACTCAGGTCTTAATGAATCAAGGATGCAGGATTGATACCATGGATCTGTTAGAGAAGAAAGGAGAGAATAGACTAAAGGCCCAGGAAAAACTTTCCAAATGAGACCCCAGTAATACAGACATGAAGACCAACACTTGACAAATGAGACCTCCTGAAACTAAAACTTTCTGTACAGAAAAGGATGCTATCAATCCAGCAAGCAGGCACCCTACAGAATGAAAAAAAAAAAAAACTTCACCACAGATACAAATGACTGAGAATTGTGTCTAAAATATACAAAGGACAAAAAAAATAAAGGAAAGGAAAAAAGAAAGGAAGAAAGAAAGAAAGAAAGGAAAGAAAAAAAAACAGTGCAACTTTCATGTTTTAAGTAGACATTTTATATTAGTAAAATATAAAACACACACACAGACTCATACACACACATACTCATACACACAGACTCATACACACACAGACTCATACACACACAGACTCATACACACACATACTCATACACACATACTCATTCATACACACACAGACTCATACACACACAGACTCATACACACACAGA
>NW_021605262.1:4103720-4104932 GCF_004785775.1 Grammomys surdaster | reverse complement strand
AGACTCATACACACACAGACTCATACACACACAGACTCATACACACATACTCATACACACACATACTCATACACACATACTCATACACACACAGACTCATACACACACAGACTCATACACACACAGACTCATACACACACAGACTCATACACACACATTCACATCCTTCACCTGAAAAGCAGGAAGTTGGAACATCTCCTCCCTACCCATTAGTATCCAGGAGTCACTTTGGGCACTCTCTCCCTCTCCCTCTCCCTCTCCCTCTCCCTCTCCCTCTCCCTCTCCCTCTCCCTCTCCCTCTCCCTCTCCCTCTCCCTCTCCCTCTCTCTCTCTCTTCCTCTCTCTCTCTCACGAGAGAGAGAGGAAGAGAGAGAGAGAACAGAGAGAGGGGAGAGAGAGACAGAGGGAGACAGGAGACACAGAGACAGAGACACAGGGAGAGACCAAGAGAGAGGGAAGGGAGAGAAAGAAACAGAGTGACAGAGAGATAGACAGACAGAGAAGGAGGCACCATTGGCCCCTTCAGGCTACTCCCAAGGGTCTGGTGTGTAGATGGAGAGGGCCTACAGTAATTAAATAGATTCACTACACTTCTGTTTCTATTTTAAAAACACATTTCCACCCTCTCTTCCTCCCTTCTTTTACTTGAGATCAAATGTCACATTGTAGCTCAGGCTGCTTCAGCCTTCCCAGTACAGACATTGCAGATCTGTATATCCACACCCCTTTGTCATCTCTATACCATACCCAGCTCTGTCCTGTAACACCCAACCTCCCTGTGGTCTGGCTAGACCACACTCTCTCTGGGAGCTTGCCTTAAACCTGATGGTGGGGTAATACAGAGCCAGGCTTGGGACTCTGGTTCTCTGTGCTCCCCTCCTGGAGAGATTTGGGGTTCAGGGGTGTAGAAATCCCCAACCAGCCTCTGTTGAACTCCACCAAACTGAGGGAAAGAGGGGTACTGCTTTGGGTTCCAGACCCAGCAACTTGCTAGGTGGAAGTCTGAGATACTTTCTAATTCCATTCCTTTGCTGTCTCACTTCTGGAATAGAAAATGTGTTTTGTGAAATCTGAAGATTTCATTCTGGTTAGGTTAACAGCTTTCCTCTAATATATAGCATTCAAGTTGTTTCCTTCTTGGCTCTTTGTAGGGAGAAACACCCAGGTGTGTGTGTGTGTGTGTGTGTGTGTGTGTGTGTGTGTGTGTGTGTG
>NW_021605262.1:4072490-4103710 GCF_004785775.1 Grammomys surdaster | reverse complement strand
GTGTGTGTGTGTGTGTGTGTGTGTGTGTGTGTGTGTGTGTGTGTGTGACCCTGCCTCTGTTAGGAAAGGCAACTGTTCTCTCAGAGGACAGGTGACATTCAGAGGACGCCTACCTTACTGGCGTGTGAAGCTGGGCACAATGGAAAAGGGTTCTGACAGGAGGGTGCCGCTGGCCAACAGTGGCAGCCACGCCTGGCCTCGTGCTAGGCCTGCCCTGGAGGGGATCCCGGCCTCCACCCTTGTCAAAGCTGCACAGTTGCTCCACAATTGCTTTAGCCCGAAGCGCTTGACATTCACCCCCGGCAGATAATCGAGGAATAACATTTGCGTTACAGTTTAACACGACCTCGGCCTCTGCAGCTCTTTTTAGATTAGCTGGTGGAAGAAAAAAGAGCAGCAAAGAAAGAAAGAAAAATGGTCACTGACACCGTGCTGAGGCGGGAGGTGGGAGACTGAGCGCTTATTACTGCGGGGCACCTCTGCGCCGCCAGGAGCTGCGCTGCCCTTTTCCGCTGTGGGTGAGCGACTATTAAGGGGAAGGTATTAAAAGGAGGGCCAAACAGTGTGCCAGGAGAGCAGGTCAAGCTGGAAGCAGAGGTTAATGGACTGACTATTACCTGTATATGAAGCTCAGTGTGGCCAATACCCAGGAGGATTCAGCTTTCACCCCTCTACCATGAAGCTAAATGAGGGGGGTCGTTTAGCCCCAAGTTGAAGGGTAGGCTGTATTTCTAATTCTCATGAAAATGAGTAAAGAAACTGTAGCATCCCTTAACATCGAAACTGTTAAGGAGAGAGGACCCTGTACTCTTTTCATCATCAGACACACTCACCCACAGTGATCCTGAGTATATGATTGGCTTCATGGCCACAAACAAGTCTTTGGGCCAATGCAGTGATTTACTTTAAAGAGACAGACAGGCATTATTCAGTACTAGAAGAAGCCCATATACTGCCCTACATGACAACTCTGTCCTGAGAAAGGCCTTTGGTTTATTCTGTCCTGTAGGAAGAACCAAGAAGTTCAGGAGTGCTGGTCTGACAGCCATGGACTCTGGAGGAGATTCAGTGTTAGATGCACACCAGGCAGCGTCAGGGGTAAGTCCACATCCAGCACACATGATCACTCTCTGCCTTGTCACTTGTCTACCATCCACCCAGGAAAGGAAATGCAGAATTTTTTTTTTTTTTTTTTTAGTGGCACTAATAGAGAAGGAATTCAGGATGGTGATGTGTGCTCACTGGAACAAAATGGTTCTTTCCGGCCCTTTTAACAGTTACAATCTTGAGCTCTAGTGTTGAGCGTGGAATTTCTTTCATGTCATGAACTTGAGTTGCAGACCTGAAATTTCACAGGGTAATTGGCAGGCTGGCTGGTCTTGTAGCTAGACTAAAACCAAATGCTTCATGGACAGACTATGATGTCAAAATGCCACCCAGGCTGAGGCATCTGAACGGCCTTGACTCGATGGTGGAAGCCAGCACAAAATATTTTTAAATGCCATGTGCCTCATGCATGGGTTCTCTCCTCAACCAACTGTCCTGCTGGTACGTCTTTCTTCACCTTTATCTTTATTTGCTGGGGATTACTCTTTGCTTTACACCCACACTACGAGGGGGCACACAGACAGGGAGTACTGGTCAGACATAGGAGTCACACCAGGGTTTAAGAGCGAAAGGCTCATTCTGCTGGGGTGTTCAGGATAGTCAGTGTGACTGTTGAGAATCAAGTGAAAGCTTCAGTTCTTTAATGAAATATAATCTGCGGCTTTGAACCAGCCTGAGACTGTATCATTTACAACTAGGAAGGAACAGGAAAGACAGGGTAAATGCTGGGGTAAGGGACATGGGAGTTTTGCTTACAATGGATTGATTTTCAGTCACTTCTTTGAGATATGTCAATGCTCAGCGAAGTCATGAGATGAAGCTCTAGAAGTGTCATATAGCCCAGTCACTATGGACTGCAGAGACATTCCCTCTGACGCCTTGCCGGTGCCACTGACTTGATTATGGGGTTGTGACTGTGCATAGTACCTGTGGTGACAGAGGTTCCTGCAGCATGGTAGTGCGTGAGGTCACACCATAGGACAGCCAGATTGTCCCTACTCCCCAATACACAAAGGAAAAGAAGGTGTCTGCAACTCCCACACTGCCCCCTTTCTGGGAAGCATGGCCTGCTGACCCCGGCCAACTGTTTCTTGCTATTCAATTAAGAGAGAAAAGATTCCACTGAGAGGGAGCTAGGAGCTTCCATTGTAATTTTTGCTGACCATTCCAGTTATGGACATAATGACAAGTGTATTTCAAAAGCACGGGAGTCCAGAGACACTCAGTCACAAATAACTTGAGAGTCAACAGAACTGCTCAGGAAAATGTTTAAGGGGGCAACGTCACACTGACACACATTACAATTGTACACATTATATACAATTAGTTTGTATTAGTACAAGGGGGGGAGGTATCAAAACAAAAAAGCTTCAGTGTTTAAAATGAGGTGAGCATCCATCATTTATCACCCACCCTAACCCCAATTCCTGGGTGTGACCAGCCTGCAGACTTCCACTGTGTATACATGCATGTACATACATGCATGCTCACTCACACATGAACATGCACGCGCCTGTGTGAGCGCCCACACACACACACACACACGCATATGAATGCACACATACACAATCTCTGTTTGCTTCTTGTTGGTAGAGGAAGGGCCAGAGCCACTTTTGGGAGTGAGGTCTATAACTGATCTCAAACCATCCCGGTCTTTACCACACAAAGACACAGCAACAAAAGTCAGACTTCCCCCTCTGCAGAGGCGAATATGAAAATGGTTTGTTTAGTTTTTAGTTCGACAACCCTCGGGGGCTGTATCTCTCTGGATACATTTATTTCAGGGTACTTAAAAGCTGACTTCTATGAGATTACCAAGGCAGTGATTACTTTTGCTGAGAAATGTGTCCTTTATCCCTCTTATTCATCCACCGCTGCGATATTTCTGTTTGTCACAACGCCACAGCCTCTGATAAATGACTGAAGGCTGACTGCTACACTTTATTAAAAAGTAATAACAATTTTTGTACGCACCCTTCACATTGTAAGGGGGGGACCATGAATCAAAGGACACTGCCTGTCTGGGCCTGATAAATGGGCCGTTTACCAGCCGAGGAGTTATTTAGGACTGGCTATTAATTTAAATCACATTTATCTTCTCTGAGTGGGGGAGGGGGCTCTGATAGGGCTGCGAATGTCCAGCGGTGCGGCTAAGTGCACATTATTTATTACCATAGCCTCTACAGGGCTGCACAATATGTTTAAAAAAAAAGAAAAAGAAAAGGAAAAAAATAAAACAGTGCCAATTACAGTGGTTAATCTCACCAGGGCAATAACAAATTTCTTCCCAACACAAGACAATTTTTATTCTTAGACTTTCTCCTCTACACACGGACGTTGCTTATAATTCTCCATCATTAAACTCAATTTTCTCCCAGGGTGGCTGCTCGTGGGAAGTACTCACTTCTCTCTCCCACACCTTTGTCTGAAGAGCACCAATATTTTAATGTACTTTTTCCATAATCAAAAGTGTTCTTTTGGGCTCTTAATGAGTATTTGCGGGTAACACAGAGCAGTGGTAGACATTACATAACAGACCAGCCATATTTTATTATCAGATACACTCTCATTAATAATAATGCTTCTGCAGAGCTTTTCAACCCACCTAGTTCTTAATAGGAGGAAGAATCGGAAATATACGATCATTAGCTATTTTTTTTTGGCCAATTAACTTCAATTTGGTTGATCTAACATGGAAGATTAAAGTATTTCTAATAAAATAGGGCTTGGGCAAATATTAACTCCAAGCAGGAAAATTCTATTTGCTGTCACAAAGCCTAAAGCACAGTTGTGCAGCTCCCCAGGAGGAGGCAGCTCCCCCAAGGAGGAGGCTCCCAGCCCTGTGTGTTCTGAGTTCACTGGGCTTGGGTTCACCCTCCTGTCTTAAGTCCTGAGGTAGCCATGTGGCATCTGGTTCTTGACTGGTATTCTCCAATCATGTTCACATGGCTTAGCTGCTGCAATGTTATGTTCAGACAGCACAGGAGCATGTGGTAACAGGAATCAAAATGCAGTTCGAGTCCCTCAGCCAGAACCTCCTTGGGAGTGGGGGCTGCCCCCACTGATGCACACTTAGCCCATGCAAATGGAACAGTTTTATACTAATGACTAGATGTACTGTCCTATCTGTTTCTGAAGTTGAAATTGTATCTAAGTGCTGACCAGGATGAATGCATCCTCAGTGGGTATCCAAAGTGGGAAACACTGGGACTCTGGCCTGCACTGTGGCATGGGTGATATACATGGATTTGTTGGCATTTCTTCGAGTTCTTTGGTGATTGGTAGCTGGTCAGACTGTGCACTTAATTACAAAGAGAAGCTGGCATTTTAAGTGGAACCCCGTTTAAATGTTTGGTTCCCTAGCTTCTATCTCACTTTCAGGAAGCCCTCATGCAGTGATATAGGACTTGCCCTTGAGAGGTGACACAAAGCCCAGTGCCTGCTCTTTGCTGAGGCTAATCATCCAGTAGGTACCTTGACCTTTGCCTATCCCCATATGTTTGCTCTCTAAGAATAGGTCTTCTCTAGGGCTGGAGAGATAGCTCAGAGGTTAAGAGCACTGACTGTTCTTCCAGAGGTCCTGAGTTCAATTCCCAGCAGCCACATGATGGCTCACAACCAATGCCCTCTTCTGGTGTGTCTGAAGACAGCTTACAGTGTACTCATATAAATAAAATAAATAAGTCTTTAACCAAGCGGTGGTGGCGCACGCCTTTAATCCCAGCACTTGGGAGCCAGAGGCAGGTGGATTTCTGAGTTCGAGGCCAGCCTGGTCTACAGAGTGAGTTCCAGGACAGCCCGGGCTATACAGAGAAACCCTGTCTCAAAAAAACAAAAAGCAAAACAAAACAAAAAAATAGGTCTACTTTGTCCATTTGTGTTCCTCTTGCAAGGTAAAGTCCCTACAGCTGGCAGGTACTGACTGTGTTCTCTATAGAGCAGCCTTCTTCTCATTGGCGAAATCTTACTAGTGGTTGTGAAGATCAACCTATTTGCCTAGACAAAGTTAACTGGTCTGAAGTCATGATAAAAATCCAGTATAGAGTAGGAAAATCAAAAACAAATGTAATAAACATAATACATGCACAGAAAAATCTGCTACCCAGAAAACTTTCAATGAAAGAGTACTCATGAAGGCTGGACGCCCCAGGGGGTGGGAGTTTTGAGGGTGGGGAGGTGGGAGTGGGGGGGTAGATAGAGGTTACATCCACAAAGAAGAAGGAGGAGGTGTGAGGGGATTGGGGGTTCCTGGGTGGGTGGGGGATGGGGTAAGGGGACAACATATGAAATGTAAATAAAACATCCAATAAAAAAAAAAAAAAAGAAAGAGTATTCTTTCCTCTCAAAAACACTACAATTAACACTAAAATTATGTTGCAAAGTTTTTTTTTTAAAAAAATGACTCTTAAAATGATGAAATAATAGAAATAACATGGGTATGCAATGGTTTGGAGTTTAGACATACTCTAATAGCCTAACGATGGCAGTTCTTGACCTGCTTATGGGCTGTAGGGAAGGGTCGAGATTCTTGTGAGATTGAACTTACCTACAAGTAAGGGTCACAGTGGGTATGGTTTAAAAAGAACAGTGGGCTCTAGTGAAGTCTTTTCCCTCCCTGCAGAGTCCTGGCCCTGAGAAGAATGGCTGGCCCGGACCATGCCTTTCATCAGTGCTATCTCCTCTGACCACAGGGTATTGAGGTTGGCCAGCCTTGGAGTGAAGTTTTTGAACTTGTGAGCAAAAATAACCATTTCTTCTCTATAAGTAAGACAAGGAGTTTTTGTAGCATAATGTGCTTCTTTCTCTTATATAGTGTTAAGAGTCCTCAAGGTAGGAGAAGGGCAGGCAAAACTCATGCAGAGGAAGACTTAGTCTGTGCATTAGTTTTATAAAATGACTGAAAAGCTCCATTGCTTTCCAGAAGTGAGAAGGCAAAGGGTTTGCTTGACTGGGAAGCTAATGTCTCCGCCTCTCTACTGCTCCTCAAGAGCCTGGTGTTTTAGATGATCTTCCTAAAAAACCAAGAGTATTGGCTTACGATTGAGAATCCAGTTTGTCAGTGTCTTTAAAATAACACAAATGAGGGCAGAAAATAGCCTTAATTTCATCTGCATTAACAGGTTATAATACTGATTATTCTCACACAAGGCTAACCAACTCTTTGAGTTCTGCATTGCCAGGTCTGCATAGGGCTAAAAGTAGAAGGTGGGTGAATTTAACCCTACGTCATGCCACTGAGAAGTATGAGATGGCTCAGATGATGGGGAGGGCAGAAGAATCAGAATATGGGAAGAATAGGGTAGGATGTAGAATTACATGAATAGGAAGTCTCTTTACACAGTGAAATGTTCAGGTTGCAGCACCATGTCACAAAGGCAGCTGGCGTATCCTGAGTGCCATAGAGAAGAAAGGAAATCTGCAGGCTGTTCTTCTAGGACCAAAAAGGAAACTCCAGTAAGAAAATGTGATTTCTTGGTAACAAGTGAGGCTGATCAACCAGCTCGCCCACTTGCTATATAGATAACTTGTACAAGGTGCTTCCTTTTTCTCATGAGAGGATGAGCAAGGTCAGGTTTTTCATACTTTGAGAACAAGGAATATATAAAAATCACATAGTTCTTGTATAGAGCAGTGATTCAGAGAAATAAGGGTTCTTCTACCTCCTCTGTTATTTTCATCACCATTCATAACCATTGACACCATCACTACTACCACAATCCCACCATCGTCATCACCATTATCACCGCTGCCAGTGTCACCATCACCACAACCATCAATATCCCCATCAATACATTCCTACCACCATCCTGTCATTACCTCACCACCACCATCATCACCACCATCATCATTGTTATCATCACCGTGGTAACCTAACGTCATGTACCACTTAGTCTTTATGTCAACTTGACACGAGGTGGAGTCATCTGAGAGCACAGAATGTCAATTAAGAAAATAGCTCCAAAGACTGGGTTATTGGTAAGCCTATAGGCCATATTTTTTTAAACTAGTGATTGACGTGGAATGGTTGAGCCCATGGTGGGTAGGGCCGTTGCTGGGATGGTGGTATTGGGTTCTACAAAATCGAGCCATAAGAATTCAGCTCTTCAAAAATATCTCCCCATGGCTTCTGCATTAGCTCCTGCCTCTAGGTTTCGACTCCCTTTGATGAGAGACTGTGGTTCAGAAATGTAAACAAGATGAATCTTTTCCTCCCAGAGTTGCTTTTGGTCATAGTGTTTCACCAGTTTTGAAATTTCCCTACTTCATTTAATCTATCTTAGTACAATGATGTCTATTTTCCTTTAATATACCTTATTTTATTTCTCAGTGGTAGAATATGAGAAAGGCTAAAGATATCAGCATTTTGTTACTTGACTTTGACTCACATCAAGGCATGCACAAACAGAAAGTGTGAAAGTCAACAAAAGAGGCCAGACACAAAAGGACCAGTGTATGAGGCAGCTGGCATAAGTGGCTTCTTAAGTAGAGCATTAGAGAGGCTGTGGAAGGAAGGGAGCTTACTGTTTAAGGGACTGGAAGCTCGGACTTGAGGTAATCAATCATGAAAGATCTGGAGGAAGACAGTGGCCCTGGTTGCACAGCACTTTGATGCCACTGATTATATATATATCACAATATATATGTATATGTATGTGTATGTGTATGTGTATGTATATATATATATATATATCAGTGTACTTCTTATGTATATGTATATACATATACACATATACATATAGATAAGAAAGACTAAAATGGTAATTTACAATATTGTACAGTTTGATACCATCTACTATCAGAACAGATGGAAAATCAGAAAGATTCACTCACAGTAAGTGCAGGTCAAGAATAACCGTGTATAACACTCATACCAAGGCATGCTCGGGGTGTGGAGATCACTGAATGCAGCCCTGCTTAGCCCTTGTGGCCTTCTCCCACTTCAGAAGTTGCTTCATTATTTATTAGCATAAGCAATCTGGCAGCTGGTGTGCTATCTGGAGTCAGAATCCAATATAGAAAGGTCACCTGCCAACACCCAAGCCAAAGGGCGTTAAAACAAACACAAATACACCTTTTTAATTTCAGCTGAATTGATTAGAGAACAATTGGAAGGCTCTGCGGGTCAAAAGGCTCAAGCCAGCAGGTCAGCAGAAAGAAGGGAGCCCAGGGCAGTGGTCACAGGGGTGCTGGGCTGAGCCTGGGGCAAAATGCTGTTCTGAGCCCCAGCCCTGTCTTTGCAAACGAAGAAATGACAAGGCAAGACTTTGCTTGAGCTACATGCAGGGCTGTAGTTCACCTGTAGTAGGCATAGGTTGCAAATTAAGCTGTTTGAAGTCAAATACGCAAAGGCTCTCAAGTATTTTAGAAGCAAGAATTAGTCCCGTGTCTAAGCATGCTCCCACACCTGCCTTGGAACACATGTCAACCTTGGGACTTTGAACAGCTTCATATTCTTTCCTACAGGGGAATAGATATTAGGAGAGGAGTCAAGGATCCTGCTTAGTTGCTTCAGTCACATCCACACTGAGGGAAAAAAATGACAACCGTGGCCCCAGGGGATTCAGGGACAAGTCCCAAGTAGAGATTTAAAGCTTTCAGAGTTCATGCTATGTAGTTTCTGCAGGTCCAGGATCAGTAAACAAAGGTGAATGCTCTACCCAGGACTTCAGTGAAGAAAATAAACAGATATCCGCAGGCACAGTTAAGGTTAATAAAGCATGCAAAGTTGATCAGTCTCACTAACAATTTGATATGTCCATGTTGATGTAATGACATCCTTTTGTCAGTAAGACCACTATCACTCTACAATTTCTTCTTCGGGGGACTTCCAAGGTGCCTTTGCTCTGCCCATGCAGATGTCACTGCCAGTACCCCACTGTATACCTCAGCCCTCTGTGTGTTTGTGTTGTCTAAAGCAGACCCCACTGGAGCCCAAAGCCAGAGCTGAGCAGTGGGCTTGGCATCACATAAGTCCTGACATAAGCAAACACTAGGAACTACAGGTGGTAATAAGGGCCACAGAACAGAGGTCTTGTGATAGCTGAAGGCATCTCAGGAGTGTGGCTTGGGGAACAGCCTAGTGCTATCATGGACAGAGAAGTACATGAAGCTTTCCTTTCTCTCTCTTGCTTCTTGCTCGTTCAAGGGAATTTTTCAGAATGTAAATTAAAGAAGCATTTCTGCTTTCATGAAGAAACCATTCCCACACTGAGCACAATCATAGGCTGAGTTGTTTCTCTTTAGAGCCTGGTTCTTCCACTCAGTGAAGTGGGCCCCTATGCACTCCAGGGATGTGCTCCTTATGCCACAGAGGACTGATATCTGAACCTTGGTTTTACCAAAAATAACCAAAGGCAACTAATTTTTGGAGCTGTGGATAGCATACCTGGAGACCAGAGGGCTGAACTTAGAATGAGGCTCCATGCCAACAGGTAGAGAAGGCTGTATGTTGTTATCTTGTGTTTTGGGGCAGGAACTCCTCCTGATTCATACCCTTTGGTAAGGCAACATGTTTTCCCCTCCCTATCAAGACTCAATGAAATGTAAGTTTGCAGAGAAAGTTTGGGTAGCAGACCCTGAGATTGTGCAGATATCCAGTTGGAGGGGACTTCTTAAACCTCTACCCTAGAAGTTTTTTTCCAAGTATAGAGGAGTAATATACAGGGACACAAGTCAAACATTTAACTGATAATCAATCATAGGGAAATACATTTAAAAACAATTCATGTGTCACTACTTATTGAAGGCTAAAGAAAATTCACACACACACAAATGAGATTTTCATAAGGGGTAAACTCTTGGGTGAGTGTATGATACTGCAGGGAACAGAGTATCTTCAATGTGTCTGAGCTGACACTTTGTTTTTATAATTAGCAGTGTTGGGAATGCCATTTTGCATAAATGCATAGTAAAAAAACAGCAGAAGGAAATTTGGGGTTATTTCACAAACTGTTGGACAGTCTGTCCTCATTATATGCCAAAATTCATTGAGTTAGTTTTTAAAGCAACTTAAGCTAGCAATTTTAGTAGCAATTTTTAAAACCAAGACTCTTTGTATTGTATTTTGTTGTGCTGTATTGTATTACAACACAATACAACACAACACAGTATAATACAACACAGTACAATACAATACAATACGATAAAGATACACTAATTTGTTTCTTATATGTTGTGTAGGTTAGTTTCTGTCAAACTAAAGTCATCTGGGAAGGGAGATCTTTGTAAGGGATACCCCTATCAGGCTCACTTATGGGGATGTGTGTGGAGCATTTTCTTGATTTGTTTGACATAGGAAGGCCCAGCCTACTGTTGTTGGTGTCACTCTGGGCTGGTGGTCCTGAACTTCATAAGAAAGCAAGTTGAGCCAACCGTGAGGAGTAAGCCAGTCAGCAGCCTTCTCCATGGCCCCAGTTCCTGCCTCCAGGTTCCTTCCTGTTTTGGATTCCCAAAGTGATGACCATAACCGGAAAGTTGAACTGAACCCTTTCCACCCCAGTGGAAAGTTTTGGTCAGTGTTTTTATCACAGCAGCAGAGAACAAACTAGGACACTTGCTAAGGAAAGGGGATGGAAACATGCAAGTATGAACCAGTGACATTTTCAGTTATTAAACCATGACATTACTGTGAGAAGAGAAAACTTTGTATGCACAGTAAAGAAAACTGCGATCCCTAGCAGAGGAATTGGAGGCATTGCTGACTGGTGTGTGCTGTGATGGAGTGTGCAGAGTAAAGTGCGCACGCTGTGTGTTCAGAACCAAGCCTTCAGTGAGGTCATTTGATACAACATGCCATGCCACTGGACAGCAATAACAGGAAGAGGAGGGAGAGAAGAAGGGAGGGAGTAAAAGGGGAAGAGGGAAAGGGAGAGAATGAGGGAGAGGGAGAGAATGAGGGAAGAGAAGAGGGAGAGGATGAAGGATGGGAAGAGGATGAGGGAGAGGAAAAGAGAGGAAGGGGGAGAGGGAAGGAACTGTAGTGTCAGAAACAGATGACGCCTCCCTGGCATTGCCAGCAGGGGTTGTCTCTGGCCCTTGTTGATTTTATGGACTCTACTTCTATAATGCCAATGCTTGCATTCTGGTCTCTTTCTTTCCAACTGTAAACAAAAAGTTATTCTCTCTGCATATGAGACCCTGAAACGGAGTGAGCAAGCAAGAAGTGGATTTAACATCAAGTTGCTGGATTCCACATTTTCTCCTGTCAATTAAACACCACAAATATAGTTACTGCTGTCATAAAAACCATTGTACAATTATAAATCTAAAGCATTATAGGAAAGTATGAACAACAAGATAAAAACCCCATGGATATTTATATCTATATATAATCTGTGACCCTATAGATAACTGGTGATACATACAAGATGCTGTCTGTTTGAAAGTCTATACATCCTGCTTCCTCCTGGGAATCCTGTTGGAAATCAGGTGTAGGGTTACAGGAACCTCATGCAAAGGCCTGCACTGGATCCTTGCTTCCTAAAATGTCCAATCTAGCTATTGAGATGAGAAGTATTTTTAAAAACTATAAATACAAAGTGTTGAAGTAAGAGTACCAAAAAACTGGCAGTAAGGGATGGATTTGGCAGATGGCTGTTTTTTACCTAGGAGGTAACAATGGAAGGAGGAGGGATGAAGGGAAGGAAAGAAGAAGGCAAGGGAGGGAGGTTTGGGATAGAGAGGGATGGAGAAAGGCAAGGGGAAATACAAAGAAGGAGGGAAGAGGTGGAGATGAAAGACGAAGCAGGGATGGGATAAGACTGTGTCTATATGTGTCATTTCTTTCTTCCCTTGACACCCCAGCCATGTTTCTGGGACCCAAGCTGTGCTGGCCACAGCATCAGGCCCTTGTCTATTCTGTGTTCCAGTTCTACAAGTGGAGGGAATGACATTGACTGGAAGTCTGGCAGCTGGCTGGTCCTGAAAGCATGAGGAAGATAGGCTGAAGGGACAGAAGAAAGCCAAGGAAGACAAGTCCTGCAAGATGGTTGTAGGAAAGTTCAGTTAAGTGCAGGTGATAGATGGGAGGGCTTGGATTGGAGGCACATTCTGAACATAAAGGGAAGTAAGTCCTATATAGGACTGTTGTCACAACCATAGAGGCACCTCTTTCCTCACAAAGGACAGGGGTCTCTATGTCACCAATTGAAGAAAAAGTTAAGTAACATGAAGTCTCAGTACCATAAGCTTTAAATATCTTCATGACCAAAGTTCCACAGCTCATCTTAAAAGGCAGCATGCATGGTAGAGGGCCCAAGAGAATACAGAAGATCTCTGGTGTCTGCTCTGATCCTTTCCTGTCTCTTACCTATTTGAAAGATGGATTAATGCTTTGGATAAGGAAGTCAATATTCAGAAGAAATGGAGCTGACCAGGGTGGGCTTATGGATGGGGAGAAGCAAAGGGCTGGACAATCCACAGTCATCTGGCTGATGGCTGGAGATCAGTTTCAGAATTATTATCTAGATATAAATGATCAGGAAGGACACAGAAAAAAAAATATCTCTCCCATACACATTCACATACATATCAGGTCAGTTAGGGGTGAGGACCTAGAGAGTACTAAGAGAGAATCCCCCCGCTAACATACAGGCTTGGCCAATCAGGAATGGTGGGGCCTAGAGGGGAAATGGAAGGGAAGTAACTCATAGTCTCAGTGTTTCTGTTCCATACGCGGACACTGAAATATTAAGGAAGATATGACAGGATTTGATAGCAAGTAGCTCAACATACACCCCAAAGCATGTACAATATTGTTGCATAGGTATAATGGAAAAGACATAAACTGTCTTGCTTCTAGAAATCCACACTACACTGAGAAGAGGAAGAGCTAGGTAAGAGATGGCAGTAGAAAGTCATACTCTGGCAAGATGTTCCTACTGAAGAAAGTAAAATGTTGGCCAGACAGTTTTTGGCTATCTAAATTTAAACTGTGGCATCCTAATGAAATGTCCACGAGGTGAAGCAAATGAGGTACTGACATCAGAAAGATGGGCAGAACTGGGGATGGATCATAGGAAGGATGCCTGTTGAGTGGGAGAACTGTTTGGCAGGCATAGAGGCAAGCCTGAGAACCCCAGGAGTGACATTAGCGTTTTTAGAGAATATTGCCGAGAAGTCAACAATGAGGACAAAGAACACAGTCCCATGAGTACAAGACCAAGACGATGCACAGGGTGCAGCCTGTCTGGGCTTGGGCTAACCACTGTTCAAGTTCACGGTATCAGAGATGTGGAGAGGCAATGGCCAGTGAGCACACATGGTACACACGGGTATCATGATTGTGGAGGAGTTGGTGAATACTTGGCTCATGGGCCACTAGTCTGAAATTACCAGTGTCAAAGGAGAGGGAGGCATGGTAGACATGAGCATGTGCATGCTCCATTGCAAAGTACGCTGGGCTGAAAGAGGCAGAGCCTCAGCTATCCTAGACCATCCCAGGCCATTCCAGGTGGGGTTCTCCAGGTTTGCCACAAAGGAGAAATATGTGCATTCTCAGTTGAAAGGAGGGGGAGGACATGGGTCAGGAGTAGGACAGAGTCAGGGAGTATAGATGGAAAAGAGTCATTGAGTAAAGAACATGACATCTTTGAACCATGGAGGACTGACAGTAAGGCTCTTGCTAAACTCGAAGGACAAGCACAAGAGGGAGAGATCCCAGGGTGATATACCCACAGTGGTGAGAACCTGGGGAGCCTTTATGGCTGGGCAAGGAATGTGCTGGACACTTTGGAAACTATTCACAGGATGTGGTTTCCCTTCTATGAACTGGTCTCTGTGCATGGATAACATTAATAACACTCTAGTAAGACGTCAGAGATCTCCCACTACTGTGTAGACAACATTTGCCTGTTGTATGAACTACTTTTCTCATTGCTCTGACAAAAGCAGCTTATAAAAAGAAGGGGTTATTGTGGCCACAGTTTAAGAGGGGATGCCGAAGAGATTTCTGGTTTCTTTGGAGACTCAGTTGTGTCATCTGATATTTTTCTGGAAAGTGTCTTATGAGAGGATGTGTTTCTGAGGCAAACATGTGGGATAATGTTTTATTGAGAACAGGGACATGGGTTTTTCTGGAAGTACCCTCTGAAAAAAGGGCATGGGATGTTTTGCTAGAGCAGAAGCTTGAGAGAACAAGTGATGTTTGGAAAGGATATAAATATAACCCAATAGATAGTGTGGCATTGGTTCATCTTGCCACTCTTTGCTGTTCTCTGTTGGGCTTTGCTGACACTGGTCTTTGTTGATGACACTGTAACATTGGTTCATCTTGCCTTCTTCACTGATCATTGTTTGTTCTTACTTCCTACAGAGAAACACACCAAAGAACTTCTCATGATATTCTGGCAGCTTCTTGTTGCTTCCACAGACTCAGGCCAATTGGCAGAGCCTTGCAATTTCATCCGGATTGAACTGCCATTGCTGATTCATAAATGGTGTTTTCAAGTGGATCCAGTTATCACTTTGTATTTGTGTGACATGAAGTGCTGATATCCTTACAACAAAGATTGGAATCACCTCCAAAGAACTATTTCTAAATAAGTCCACATCCTCCTTTGCCCTATTAACCTTTTCTTTCCATTACCTCTGGTGAGTGGTGGGCCAGATGGAGGTTAAAGTGTTTAAGAACCTTCATTAAAGTAGGTTTCAAAAAAAAATCTAAGGCTACAGGGTACAGTCCAGCACGCTAAGAACAAGCACATCAGCAGATACAAGAGATAGCTGGTCACATTGTATCCAGTCAGGAAACAGAGATAAATGCTGCCATTACTGTGCCTTCTCCTCCCCAGCCCATTGGATGGTGCTTTCCACATTCGGGTCTTTACTCCTCAGTTAAATCTTTCTGGAAACATTGTCACAGACACGCCTGAAGGTGTGTCTCCTAGAGGATTCTCCATACAGTCATGTTGGCAATGAACACAAACTATCAAAGAACTCAAAGAAAACTGCTGATGATACTGATATGGGTATTTGTGTTTCTGATCTCATGTGAACCTTAGTTCAAGGTCAGGGTACTGTGGATGTGACTGATTCCAAAGCTGGGAACCCAGGCTATCATAGGATCAACTTGAACCACAAGGAATCCAGGAAGTGATGTGGTATAAACACGGGCAGACAGTGTTCAGCAGAACTGGGTGACACCAGAGCTGCTTCAGGTGAGGGCTTCATGCAAAAACTAAATATATGAGAGTTTATTCATAGTAATATATGATGAACAACACATGAGCATTCAGATAACTATTTTGAAAGGAGGGATAATAACTACAGTAATTTAAAGCAATGATTCAAAAAAGAGCAAGTGTTAACCTGATGCCAACATCCTACTAAGTATCTTGAACTTGTAATCTAACTCAATTTATTGTTTCCATGTGTATGTGTGTGATATGGGTAAGCATATTCCAGTGTGTGTGTGTGTGTGTGTGTGTGTGCACTTGTATGAATCTGTGTCCCAACACAAAAACTTCATAACGCTTCTGAAGTGTTGGTTTTCTCACTAGAAAATAAGGAACTAATATTACCTCATTCACAAATAGTTGTCCTCGTATTGATATAAGTCTCGGTCAGGCACTTCCCATTTAACCTGGTTTTGACTGGGTGTCCAGAGAGGACACAGAATCTCTGGGAGACCCACCCCTACTTCATCCCCAGCTTGAATTCCATAACGGAAAAGAAAACCCAAGTGAAGCTGGTGAAGGATGAGGTTCACCTGGCCATATTAAATACTCCACACACAGCACGGATGGAGAAGGACGCACTGGATTCAATTGTATCTTGTGGGCCCTCAAGGAAGGAAGATATGAATTCCTTCTAACTTCTCTAATAATCAAAATTACTTCTGAACAGAAACTTACCCAAAAAGCTCAATAAAGCAAAATTGAAGCCCCAATAACATAGTCTAGCTGCAGAAGTGCAGAGTTTGTGTAACTTAAGATTTCCTGGAAGTCCTCAGTGTTGTAGCTTTAAGTACACCTTGCTGTAGGATCATATGGACTTCCACAATCCTACTGTTCTTGTAAGTTCAGCATAGCTGACTCTAGAGGTCACCCAGATTGACTTAGGAGTGGAAAAAACTTTTCTAGGCTACAGAGATCCAGAGAATGGATATATCCCTTCTTTGGGGACCTCTTCAGAGCTCTCTGCTATAGACAACTCTTACCCCATGCCATAGCATGCAGGGACAATAGTACTCAAACTCCAACTTGAGAAAAGTCAAGGAGCAACTCACTTGAGTGTTGGTCAGAGTGGCACAATCTTCCTTTGGTCAGCACCATGCTCTTCCACCTTCTCATGAGTGCATTCCAGGAATGTCCTCTGGAAAACAGCCTACAACCTTACCTCTGTTCCCACAAGGTAGTTGGGGATCTCTTCCTGTAACAAAGGGGACCCTGATTGACAAGATATCCTTCTCTATTCATCCTGCTTCTGGTGACATTGTCATTTCAAAATATGTTTGGCCATGGGATGCCTGTCATTCTCACTGTGAAGGTTAACTTGTCAGCCAGTATCTGCTTGTTGGAAGTCATTTTTCTGTCACTGTTCACCCTAAGAGTTATTGTACATACATTATTTGTCGGTCCTGAGACTCTGAATCCCAAAGAATAAGGAGCTCCACCCTCAGCAGTCACAGTTTAGAGTGTGAGAGGAGGAAGCGGGTCGGCCTGTTTTGTAATTAGCTGTGACACGTTAATAGCTTTTAAGACTTGCAGAGCTATTTAAGTTCAGGTTGTCCCCAACTGCCATCATCTCTCTACAATGTGCTGACTAGCCTGAGTTTCACCCATGATTTGAGCTCAGTAAGTCTGGGTAACTCAGGTTCGGATAAATAGCCTGGGTGGTTTGTCTTAGGGGCAAAAAAAAAAAATGACTATGGCTTCTTTTACATTTGGCTTTCTGATGCCTCTAAAACTTACTGGGAATCTATGATGAGAACACCACAAACATGAGAACTCAGCTTACTGAATCAGGACCATTCCCAAGCTGGATTTGTTTCCTTCCTGGATGTTTATCACTTCTGAAATACCTTTGACAACTACTATAGCAAGAAAAGCAAACAGAATTAAGTCTGAGGGTGCTGCAGTCCCAGTGGCTCCTGTTTTCATGCCTTGTGGCATGCTGAGGTTTCTCTCAACCCTTCTTCCTGATCGTATTTTTTCTGACAAACTTCTGCTGGTTTGTTTCCTAATGAACTGCCCATAGAATCACATGGCAAATGTAACATAGACAATGTGTTCTAGTCTTAGACTCTCAAATTTAGTCACATGTCAAAATCATTAAATGGAATAGAAACATCACTGAATTTAATCCATCTGATTGTCCCTGATGCCAGTGACTCAAGCTTTTTCTCCAAGATGATATCACTGCAGTAGGTGTGTGTGTGTGTGTGTGTGTGTGTGTGTGCATTTTAACTTTTAAACTTTTGCTATAGACCTGTAAAATATGAAGAAAACTTCTACATGTCCTGACCCTTTTGGAAACATGGAGTCATGATGCCCATTGTCTTTCTATAGCTGCTTTCGAATTTGGTACATGGTAATTTGGACTAAACAAGAAGAGATATTCAGCTATACCCATGTAATAAATAAAGAAGTAGCACTGGTAATACAGAAGTTACAGGCTTGTAGGTGTTCCAACCTACCTACCAGACAGGAGGCCAGACTTGGTCTGTAGCTATAGTTTGCAGGTCCCCATGATATATGAATCCCCACAGCTCCTTACCAATAGGACTTGGCATTGAATGTGTACTGCCCCATTTTATGTAGCCACTCTCCTGTAGTCATCTATTTGTAATATCTGGACTTTATTTCAAATAATGTTACAATAGCATTCTTGGGGTATGTACTTAGAAATGGACTTGTGCAGAGATAGCCCCAGTTTGACAGTATTTTCCTCTAAACTTGTTTTATTAATATTTTTTTTTCTCTATAGATGTTGAGGCCACAAGTTCTCCACTCAGTACATTGTTTATTGAGGTTGCCAACAGGCTGAGGAAGGTCTGATGTCTCAGTTTTCATTCACTTGCATCTCTCCTGTATCCCCTATAACCTGGGTTTCTCACTTCTTTGCTTTCTCTTCAGTCGCTTTTATTTCTCCACCATGTCTCTTGTGTGAGATTACACACAGGAATGCAGGCACATACACAGACTCCTCGAATTCAATCTTTAACCTACATAATTATAGCATCTTCTCCTTTGTGATGTGTTCTTTTTTAACCATAGTATCTCATTTTAAAGATTTAGTTTTTATTTTATGTGCCTGAGTGTTTTTTCTTCAAATATGTATCTACACATACAATGTGGATATGGTGCCCAGGGAGGACAAAAGAGTGGGTCAGAATCCCTGGAACTGGAGCTACAGATGGTTGTGAACTGCCATGTAGATGGTAGGATTCAGATACAGATCCCTTCTTAGCTGTTGAGCCACCAGGCTGAGCCATTTCTCCTGCCTACAGTCTATCGTTTTAATGTGAGAGAACGGTTCTGCCATTCTTCATTCCTTCCCAGTCTTTCTGAGTTTTGATGTAGTCATCTCTGACCTCCGAATCCTAAAGGGTACATCTGTGTCACCTTGATATTGGCATCAGTGTTGTTATTGCAGCTGAAGTTTAACTAAGGTAGGAATCCAACTTCACAGCAATGGTGGTGGTGAATCTCGATTGTCAACATGGCTTGACTGACAGATACTTAAGATTAGCCCAGCCCACTCTGAGCATGCCGGTGATACAGTTTCTAAAGAGAACTGGCATGTGCCACAGTGACTGATGGGGAAAGACCCATGCTAAACATGATAGCACTGTCAAATGGCCTGGAAGGAGCAAAAGTAGAAGTCAGCTAGCCAGCCTGTGCAAGCTCTTTTCTTCCTGTATGACACTGCCTATGTCTTCTGCCATTGTCCCAGATATGAGATTCCAGCTTCTTCAGCCTTTTAACACAGACTCACACCAATGATCTCCTGGAAGCTACTTGGCTGTCAGCCTCAGACCCAGGATGCATCATTGCACCCTCTTGTTCTGAGCTGTCTGCTTCTTAAGTTGAGCAGCTACAAGCATGTCTGCCCCTACAGTGCATGCAGTGAATTCCAGACTCCCTAGTCTCTAAACATGTGAGCCAATATGGTGAACTTCCATTGATAAGTGTGTGTGTGTGTGAGTGATATATATGTGTGCATGTGTGTGTGTGCATGTATGTGTGTTATGTATATGTTGTGTATGTGGTGCATATATGTATGTATGAAGTATGTATATATGTATGTATATATGTATGTGTGTGAATGTATACGTCATCTATGCAGTATATATGTGTGCGTGTGTGTATGTGTATGAATATATGTGGTGTGTATGTGTGTTTTTATGTATGAGTGTGAATCTATGTATGTGTGTGTTCGTGAGTGTGTATGTGCATATGTGTGTTCTGTTCCTGTGTGCAGTGTCTGTATATGTGTATGGTATGTATATGAATATATATGGAATGTATGTGTGTTTATATGTGTGTGTGAATGTGTGTGTTCTATTCTAAAGAGCCCTGGCTAACACAGCCATATTTTTCATATACATAATCAAATTTTTAAACAAGCCAAACTCCTGTACTTTCTCTCTGCTGCAGCTCTTAATTTCTGGTTTTGTTGCTTTTGATTTTAATGTGATATATCCACTCATCTAGTGGGGGTGGTGAGTTTTCCACAGTTGAAACAAGAACTGCCATTCTGTTCAGTTTAGAATTATTTGAAGGAAATAGCATATTAATGTTGGTGAGCATCTTTCTCTGTGAAGAACATTTCCCATATGACCACAGTGTTGGAAAAAGTGATGACAAAATTTGACCTCTCCCTCCTTTGAGAAGTTGACTTTCATCCCTTTATTCTTACGGCTGCTTTGCTGTCTTGCCTGACTACAGACTATGGCAACAACAGTGAGTAGCATGTCTGCTTTGTCTGGACTCCCCCAGGCTTAGCACTGGGAGTCATGTGTCCTGTACTTTCTCTTGTTCTGAGAATAGAAAGTTAGTCATCCAAGACTAAGACATAACAGTATGTGCAAGACTTGGCCCTAAGATGCTCTGGTGGATTTTGGTAACATAGAGGAAATGTAAACATATGTGAGTTCAGTGGCCAGGATTCCCACAGCTTTAGCCCCTCTTTAGCATCATAGAGTAAGGGCCTGAGTCCCCACCCCATCAAAGGAGCAAGTGGCAGTTGGTGGCTGCTGAGAGAGGGGTAGTCATTATTTTTTTGGGATATGATTACCAGTAAATTGTTTGTGTCCCAGTGAGTAATCCCACATGCATGTACGCTCTAATTGGACTAACAGTTACCTATAACAATTGTAAATGGCAGGAAGTTGGGAGGGAGACCAGGTTGAAGGCATGAGTAGGAGTTGGGAGAGGTAGTGGTGGATGGGTACGATCAAATATGTGAAATATTTAAAGAATAAAAGACATTTGAAATGTGATAGAATGAAATGAGACAAGGCAAGAACTGGATTTCAAAGGACACAAATAAAATTGGTATTCGCTAAAAACATGTCTCTGTCTTCTGAGGAAACGACACTGAATGTATAAACTATAAGCAGTAGTTTATCTGAAGGTTGGCTAGTGTAAGGGCTGGTCACTGTGGAGGATCTTCTAGCTGTAGGAGAATGTCAGAGGACATAGCATGGTGTTCCAGTTTGCTTCTTTTATGATCAAAACACTTACCAAAAGCAACTTGAAAATGAAAGGTTGATTTCAGCTCATAGGTGACAGACAGTTCCTTGTGGAGGGAAGCCAGGAGAGGGCTTCTAAGCAGGAATCTGGAGTTAGAATCTGAAGCAGAGGGCACAGAGACATGCTGCTGACTGGCTTGCTTCCACTGACTTGTTCAGTTTGCTTTTTTATACCATCCAGGACTGCCTGCCCAGGGCTGGCACACTCACCGAGTTAGACCTTCTCATATCATTTAGCAACCAAGAAAATGTTTCATATACATAGCCACAGGCCAGTCTGTCTTGGACAATTCCTGAACTGAGGTTCTTTCTCCTCAAGTGACTCTGGGTTGTGTCAAGTTGAGTCCTGAAGGTAACTGTGACACTGTGAGGGAGAATAAGAGAGAAGGAAGAAAGGAAAGAAGGGGAGAATAAAAAAGAAGGGGGGAGAGAGAGAGAGAGAGGAGAGAGGAGAGAGGAGAGAGGAGAGAGGAGAGAGGAGAGGAGAGAGAGAGAGAGAGAGAGAGAGAGAGAGAGAGAGAGAGAGAGAGAGAGACTCTATTTTATGACTTTATGGCTAGTTACTCTTGAGGCTATTTTGTGAGGGTACAAAACCTATTCTTGTCCTGGGTGATTACCTCTCAGCACTGCTGCCCTGTACTCAGGACACTCTCAAGGTTCAGCCAGAGGCTCATACTGCAAATACCAGATACACCAAAAATCAGTTCAGATCTCTGTGCCATTGTCGATATGTTGATTGTCTTTCTAAGCCATCAAGCAAGCAGTGACACCAAATTAGAATGGATAAATTGTATTTTTTATAATTTAAAATATAATAACCATGCGAACACAATAAAGAACTGGTAATGAAGAAGTTGAGGGATGAATTATTCTAAATGGAAAATAAATTACACTTGATGATAAGGATTATGAGCTCTGGGACTAGGCCTGACATGCCTGCAGCTGTATCCCAGGCCCTAGACATGCTTGGCACACGACTGCTGCTCAATACATCCTTGTTGAATATTTTTTTAATAACTTGTACTCACTTCTAATAAATCTATCACTTGATTAATTCAATTTTCTAAGAAACAAAACATGCTCAAAACACTGTGCCTTTTCTCTTTCAGGATCTAAGTCAGAGAGTGTGACAACGTCCAAGCTACCCACTAATGAGAGGATCTTGTCAACCTCATGTCTGCCTTACATGGGAGCCAGGCCAACAGTCTGACTCCATGGATTCCCTTTAGAAACAAGAGCACTCTATCTCCCATTGCCTAATGGCTCAATATTACTTGCAGAATAAATGAAGCAAAGAGCAGAGCACAGCTTGAGATAGTTGAGCCTACAGGGCATTTCCACAAGTTCTGGCAGGCACTATAATGGCTCTCTTGGGAGCTGCACAGATCCTGGATCTTTGTGTCTCACTGGCCTACAGTTGCCCAGGTATAGGAAGCTAGCCCACTGCTGGCTAGATGGTCACTCACAGTTCATGGGAAGCCTTCTCTAATTTGCACATGGTTCCCAGTACCCTCTCTCCTCTCCTCCAAATGAGCCGCCTGAATGACATGATTCTCCAAGATCAATGCAAAAGAAAGGGGTGTTGGCTCATCGTGTGACTGAAACATTACTTTACGAAGTATGGAATTGCTCTCCTGCCTGTGTCCCATGACTTCAAAGAAATAAAGTATGTCAAAAGAAGTTAAGTGGCCCAAGAGCTGCAACAAAGGCCAGGTACAAAGTGCTATTGATCTATGCTCCAAAGGGACCCCACTAGATGGCTGTTGAATGTCATGTTTAGCTTTTACTGACATAAAGATATGGAGTCCAAATCTGGGTATTCAGAAGAATGCCGACATCCTTCAGGTCTTCAGTAGTAGCTATGCAGATTTTCTTTCTGATGTATAAATACTGAGTTACAACCCCGGGATATCAATGGGGGACATTTGAGTCCAGAGGAGAACCCAGGCAGGACCTGACTTACTGTTCCATGTCTCCAAGGCTCCTAGTGTGATTTTTAACCACACAGAAAACCTTTTATTCTCAACAAGATAAAAACAAGATCAGTTCAACCAATAAGAAATACTAGTAGTCTCCCTGAGGCTCAGACATCAGCCAAGAAGGTCACAACTGTGTCCACCATATACTACACCCATTTGGTGATACCAACTTCTTCCTAATGCTTGTCAATAAGCATCAGCTAAGACACTGCCCGGGACATTGTCAGGTCTTGTGCTAAGACACTGCCCGGGACATTGTCAGGTCTTGTGCACTGTTCAAACTGATGAGGTGTCTCCTGGGAGCATGCAAGATGTATGGTGTGTGTGTGTGTGTGTGTGTGTGTGTGTGTGTGTGTGTAAGATAAATTTTCCATTAATATATTAGAGGGGAGCTATGTTATTCAGGGCTTTCTATAGCAACAGAACTGATGGAGTGAATATGATTGTCAAAGGAATTTATCAAAATTGCTTGAAGTTGGGCTCTCTGCATGCTGTAGTGGCTGAGACCCCTCAGTAAATGAGACTAGCTGATTTGGCAGTTCCAAACTGTTACTGAAGGCCTGGAGGAATTCTTGGAGAGATGTGGATCTTACACACCAAAGGGTGATGACATTGGCAGAGGCAGCAGCAGCAGTATAGATGCACTTGAATTCAGAGTGAAGGTGGGTAGGCATGGAGCAGCAGCAGCTTTATCCTCAGATGTCCCTATCCAGGCTACAACTGAAGGGGCTGCTGACTCTAGGAAAGGACTTCCTCTTCACTTAACTGTCAAACTACATAGACACACCTAGAACATTTCTTTTAGTGCACCTCAGAGTCAACCAAATTGGCAATTAACATGTCAAGGAGTAAACCCTGCAATGGGAACTTATGATCACTGAAGCTCTTGTGTCCTGCCAGACTAAGACTGAGCTGATGTCAAAAAATAAGGCCTTACTCTTCTGCTTTATTCTCTGTAGTCAGCTCATCTTTCTCAAGGACCCAGTAAAACACTTCCATTAAATACATTCAAATGCAGAAATCATCTCTCTAATTCTGCAGCCAAAACAGAGAAAGACGTGCAAATGACGACATCCCTTTCATCCATCTTCATTCACAGCCCCTTTCAAGCATTTCAGAGGTGGTGATTGTTCCTCCCAACCAAATGAAATGTGGAAAGGAAGAGGATAGAGGTCTTTAGTGATGTACTTAGAGCTCCAAGAAAGAGTCTGGGAGGATGGTTACCTGAGTGAAGGTGACCATTCTTTTAAAAAGTCTTACAATGAAAACCATCAAGAAGTTGCTTAGCTTTATTGAATATTGTTAAAGATTCCAACTCTCTCTCTCTCTCTCTCTCTCTCTCTCTCTCTCTCTCTCTCTCTCTCACACACACACACACACACACACACACACACACACACACACACAAATCTTTTTTACTGTGACAGAAGACATTAGCACAATGAGTGCCAGGTATAAAGTGCTATTGATCTGTGACCCAAGAGACTGAGCCCGGCTGCTCCTGAGCATCAGGTCTAATTCCAGCCTGACCTAGATGCAGAATGCAAAGCTTGACCTGGGTGTCCTTGGCATGTTTGGAGAATGCCTGACGATTCTAGGGTGCATTAGAAGTCCAGTGAGCAAGACTCCACCTTGGTTTTTTCCTTCATAGCTTATAGACATGTATGCTAGCTTCCAGAGAGTGTTCTAAGCAGAACAGCATGCTTGTCTGGGAAAGAACTGGGATGGTCCCAGGCACCTCTACAAGGTCTCCCAACTTTCACTTCATTGTCTTGGAGCAAACTTTACTCTTCTTGGGGTCATGTCTGAAATCCTGACAGGGAATCGCCCTGGGTTCTAGTTGAATCTGATTCATTGCATCTCATTTCCCTTCATGGAAATTCACCCTGGGATGTGATCCTTGCTGTTTAGCCCTGGTAGCCTGGTCTTTGCTTGTGAGCCTCTCTCCACTAAGGTTCCTGGGGTAACTATAGAATAAAATAACCCTGCAAAGCCAAAAACATTTCTGCAGCAATTCATTGTTGAGTGTCATGGCTCCAACAGAATATGAGCAACAGCCCTGATCACCAAAGCCAAGAGGTGTCACTTGGGGCAAAAGAGAGACTCCATACTTGCAAGTTGCCTGGGGCTTATTAAGAAAGATCATTCTCATGCAATTGTGCATGGTGGAGTACAGAGTGAATGACAGAAACTAAGGGGTACCCAGGTTCCATTACAGCAGTGTGGCACTGACCAGCAGCAGGCAATGTGGGTGGGCAAGACAAGAACTTTGAAAGATGGAATGTTCAGACCTTCAAGGAGAGGTGAACAGGAGTGGCCTGGTGTGCAGGACTGGGCACTGGAAGATGCTAACCAGGGGTTCACTCTGGGAAAGTCCAACAGAGCTTTGTAGCTTGAACAGTAGGCTCAGTAAAGCTCTCTTGCCAGTTAATAGACAACCAGTAAGTAGCTTCCTGAGACTTCTCAGTGGACCCTGCATGTACGGCCTTTGTTTTAATGTTCTTAATCTTAAGAGTGCCAAGAAAAACATCTAGTATTTTTGATGGTGAACAATCAACCTGCTTTCACCTCCAATATACATAATTATATAAATAAATGTATTTAAATAAATTATATAAATAAATTTACATTTATTTTTCTTACATTTTAATAAATTAAAATTAATTTATATAATTTCTAATTATACATATAAGTAAATAAGGTATTTGAGAGATGGTTCGGTGGATAAAGTGGTCATCATACTAGTATAAGCACCTAAGTTCAAATCCGTAGAACCAGTGAAAAGCCAGATTTGGTAGTATGTCTCTGTAATCTCAGTTCTTCTATCAACGGTGGAATATGGAGACAGGAGACTCTCCAGAAGCCTTCCAACCAGAATATACAGTAGAGGGCAGAAAGACCCTGTCTGTCTCAAGCAAGGCGTAAGGAAAGAGCTAACTCTTGAGGTTGTTCCCTGACTTCAGCAGGAGCACTTGGCGCGCCCCCATACTCAATCATACACACATGAACACATACACCCCTACTCACAAGACATACCTCAATCTCATTCACAGACTTTTAAAAGGAAAAATGAAGTCCTAATTTTAATACAATGTGTCCTTGCAGAGATATACACATACGACAATCTTTAAGAAGGTTTGAATGAACCTGCATTAGCAAACACTGTCATGAAAAACTAGCCCCTTGTTAAATGTCAACCCTTAACCCTTTTTCCAGTTAGGATACACTGTTTTGTTCTGAGTCAGGACTCTGAGCATGAAGTATGTGCACAAGAAGCTTGCTAGAGTCCTGGTGTCTGGGGCCCTTGCTGACTGGAGCCTTGGTTTCTGACTGTGGGGGTGCCTTTCTACCTCAGGATCTGACATTACATAATCAGACCTCAGACCATCATGCCATATGAATGATGCCCTGTCCCCTGACCCCTGGCTAAGGGTAGGAAATTCTCATCCTAGAGGCTGGAGTCAGAAAGTCATATCAGAGATAAGAATGTTTTGTGGAAAAATCTTGTTTTAGCACTCACAGAAGGGGTTGAGCAGGGCAGCCAATTAGCGTGCTGGGCTGAGATAGACTGACTTCCTTCAGGTCTCCAAAGCAATATCTCTTTGAAATGAGTGAGCATAACTTTCGAGGTTTGGATAACAAAGCCAGTTTAGACTCATTAGAACTCTCCTCTCCCCAGAATGCACCTGGAAATGATAAAAAAATAAAAATCCAGCTGCCTATTTTGAGTAATGTTGGCAAAGTTTTCCAAGATTTTTACAGTTTGGCTCCAACATGCCACCGCAGAGGGATCACTCTCAATACCAAAGCATGAGATGAGCTGCAGACTTGCTATTTGCTGAAGCCAGATCTGCGGTCCTCAGAGCTCAGATGCCACAGTTAAAACTGAGAAAATGTATCAGAACCGTTACTTCTAAACAGAGCAACCCACCAAAGGTTCTGTAAACAAAGGACTCACACAGCCTGGAGAGAACATTCTGAGCTTAAAAATTCTTATCAGGAAGAATGCTGGGGACATTTCTGCTTCTTAATGTGGAAATCTCCTTAAGGATACTTCACGAGGGAGAATTGCATGTGTCTTGTTACATGTGCAGCCTCTTTGGAGACAAAAACATCTAAGTAGATGTTGATCCAGATAAAACTTCTTGCAAATGTGTGCTCTCTGTATTTGTGTGTAGCATGTGTATTGGGGTATGTGGAGCACATAAGGGCATGTGTGCATATGTATATGCTATATGTGTATATGTATATACACATGTGTTAATTTGTATACTTGGTGTGTACATGTTTTATGCATGTACATGAGTACACATGGCATGCACGCATGTGTCCATTTGTGTGTTTACATCCATGCATGTTTTCATGTGTAGGACACTGTGTGCACAGACACACGTTTACATGTGTATGAATATGCAGTGAGATGTCTATACATATATGCATAATGGGGGGGTTGAGCCAACCTTTATGCAATATTCACTCCCTTGCCTATCAGTGGCTACCTCAGTGTCTGGCAGATATGAGCTCCTAAGTGAAGCTTCCTCAGACATGGGACACTGAGAGACACTGAGAAATACTTGTGCCTGGGCTACCATCTTTCTGCTGCTACTCTCTCCACAGTTATCTAGTATGCATTTGTGGGATTAAATCCGGAAGGAACAAGACTAGCTAAGGTAAAATAAGTAAGACTCTGACCTGGGACTCTTGATAGACACCATTGAACTCAGTCATTAGAGAAATAATATTTGATGCAATGTTTTTTAAGAAATAAAAACATATTATTAATGAAGTTTTAAATTTTAATTAACAGTTTTTATTTTTGGGGGTATTATCTTGCTATATAACTGTCTCACCCAGGACTCATGAGGTAGACCAGATAGACTGAATTTCTCATGGTTCTCCTATGTTGGTTCAACAAGTTCTGGGTTACAGGTGTGAGCCATCACGTCTGGTCTCTAAAGTTTCCATTTTTAAACATGTGATTCTCATTGCTGAGAGGAGCTGGGTCAAAACTAGAATGCCACGGGAAAATGGAAGATTTATAAGCTTAGATTTATGTTGACGTTTTGTTTTTCTTACTGTAAAGTTTTCCACTAATATTATTTTAGAATAACACATTAAAATGTGGTCTATTTGGATACCTGTTTTCCTGCCCCTTTTGAATGCTGTGCTGTGGGTATTTAAGTCTGATGTACACACCCCAGAAATCCCTGTAGAAATCATAGGACCCAGGTATTTATGACCTTGAGTTTAGCTGGGAGTAGAATCCTTGAAGAGAACCATAGAGTCCATGAAGATATTGTGGCGTAGAGAGACCCAAATTCATTGTGGATATGGTCTTATAAGGAAGAAATTTAGGTACAGATAGCACACAGGAAGAACACATGTGAGTATGGGCAGAAACTGGTAGCTTGGGTCTAAAAAACTGAGCAATTTATGTGGAACGAACTATAAGAAGCATTCTTCCATGACTCATGCTTCAGTTCCTGTCTTAAGTTCCTGCCTTGAGTTCCTTAGAGATACATTGTGACCCGAGATTTTGTCTCCAAGTTGTTGGTCATAGTATTTTGTCACAGCTAAAGAAACCCTAAATAATATATTCTCTTTCACAGCTCCTCTCATTTCATCTGTGGTCTCAGAAGCCTGATTTCTTCATCCCTAGGACCACTGTGACATGTCTTGAGTCCAGAGATGGCCTTGGTTCCATCATGTGGATGCTCTATATATGCAGTATCCATGACTTTTTGCACAGTTCTGAGCCCTGCCTACAAGACCCTGAGGCTGCAGCAGACTCGCAAGCACCAGGCCTTCTATAAACTGTTTCACCCTTGGAAGAGATATGAACTCTACAGTAACATTGCACATAAGTCTTATGTCTGTACCATGTACTTGCCAGATGCCAACTGTTCTGTGTGTGGCTGTTCTGAGCTTCACCTGCTCAGATATGTAAATTTTTTTCCTTATTGTTGCAATTTCATTTCCTTTCTCACCTTGAGGGTGAGCCTTTGTTAAGGTCTTGTAAAGTAGAAGCTATTTGTAACAGCAATGATACAGCGGGTAGGCCCCATTCCTGGCCTGCTACTCAAGACAAGGTTTGGGATGGCCACACATAGTCTGGCCCTTCACTTTTGCTGGAAAATATTTAGATCATACTTGGTCCACTATCAGCAAGCTGTGTGACTCTACTGTGCATCACACTGACATCTGTAGTCTGGTTGTGACTGGCTGATTTGATGGCCTCATTTGCCATGAGACAACCATCTTAAAGCTGGACCTTTATGGAAACCTCCTCTGCCTTGAGGCTCAGCTGACAGGACAAGATTTAGAACACAGATCTACAAGTTCCTCCTGATTAATCTCTGTCATAGGAGCTGGGACAGACCTGTGGGGAACACCTCCACAGTTGCTGCTTTGTTGAGGGAACATCCTAGGGTGCAATTTCATTCGTCTCTAATCCTTTGACATTTTTAAGGAACAAGATCAAATGTATTCTAGTATCCAGTTTCCATAACCACACACACTAAATATTTAAAAGTCTGCAATTCAGACCGTGATGGCAGAGTGTTGAGTTGGCCACCTGGGTCAGGAAGAGGTGAATATGTGGATAGGCCACCTGGGTCAGGAAGAGGTGAATATGTGGATAGTCTGTGGTGTCTGATATGCAGCAGGCCTGGCAGCTGAAGTGGTACTATGTTGTGGGTAGGGTGGCTGGAAATGCAGAAAGTTCCTCCAGGTGGGAAGTTACGCACAGTGGTTGCGGCTACAGCGGCTCATTAAAGGCCTTCTGCAAGATTCCTCACTGTGCGGCCCCAATGACATGAGAAAGTCCTTCCCCTCAGGGTAGACCTGAGTTAAATAGGGAAGGAGAAAGGGGGAGGGTCTGGAGAAGAATGCTTAATTGGCTCCACCCTCTGGCCTTCATTAGTATGTAAATCTCTCTAGGAACTGAGGCCTGTAGTCACACCCTCTACCTGAACACTTTGGGAGGGGCCGTAATGGCCTACATGACTGAACAATGTAGGTCCATGGAGACTAGACTGTGTGTCAGGACCCTGGGTTTGGGGGACGTGGTAGAATACCTGCCATTTCTCCCTTGGAGTCTTTCTCCCTTGGAGTCATGGGTTCCAGACCCATGTCCAGCCAAGAGCCAAGATACCCGTACGCAGTCCTACACTATGTGACTGAGGTTCTCACAGTATCTGAGTGTCTCTCTGCCCTCTTCCAGTTGGGTGACAACCCTGACCAGAGGTGACAGATAATACTGCATACACCTCTAGCCAAAGAATTTCAGGACTCACCATACAGCAATACAGAAATGTATGGACTTGGGTCCTGGGAAGGCTCCTCAGACTGTCACTGTCTCATGCAGACTATTGTCATGTCAGTGGCTCATTCCAAGACCTGGAGCTGTGGCGGAGCTTCCCAGGGTTCTAAGTTTAGTTTTGGTAGTGGACTGCCAACTCCCGATTAAGTAAGGCTTTCCTGGACTGGAGGTTGGCACTTCCTCCTTGGTTAAATGATTCAGGGTTTTAAAAAAACCTCTCAGAGGACCCTGCCTTGTTCCTAAATCCCTGTCTCTAGCATGAGTTTGCAAAGAAATCTAGTATCTTCCATGATCTCTTGGAGTTAGGAAGTACTTCATGCAAGATGTGTTTACTGTTCCTGTATCTTCAGACATTCCACTCCTTAGCTTTGCCTTCTCTTTCCTGTCGTGCAGTGCCCATGGTTCCATGTAAGACATAAACTCAGTTACTCTAAGGCCTCAGTTGTGCATTTCTGCCTGTATCTATGAAGATATCACTCAGATAACAGTGAGCTCTTTTCCCTTGCCTGTCTCATTCCTTCTGAACTTTTGTAGTAGGATTACCTTGCAAGACACTCTATGGGGATTTAAGCAGGATGGATGATGGACCCAGACCCTGCATCTGTCTAGCATCACACTTCCAGTGCCTTTAGAATCATTGCAGAGTACATGCATCTTGTTTAAATACTATCCGGCCGTAACTCCACTGTCTGAGTGCTCTATTTCTGTGAAGAGACACCATGACCAAGACAGCTATTATAAAAAGAAAGCATTGAATTGGGACTTGCTTACAGTTCAAGGAGGTTACTCTGTTATCATCATGGCAGGGAACATGGCAGGAGGCAGGCATGGTGCTAGAAATGTAGCTGAGAGCTACATCCTGACCCACAATCAGAGAGAAGGAAGATGCTTGGCCTCAACCCCCAGCCCTACTGACCCACTTCCTACAACAAGGCCACTCCTACTTCAATTCCATACCTAATTCTTCTCAAATAGTAGCAATCCCTAGTGACTAAGCATTCAAATCTATATGCCTCTGGAGACTATTTTTATTCAAACCACCACACATGCCAAATCTCTCTCTCTCTCTCTCTCTCTCTCTCTCTCTCTCTCTCTCTCTCTCTCTCTCTCTCTCTCT
>NW_021605262.1:4025887-4072480 GCF_004785775.1 Grammomys surdaster | reverse complement strand
TTCTCTCTCTCACTCCTGCTCTCCCTCTCCCCCTCCCTCCCTCCCTTATTCCCTCCTTCCCTCTCTTTTCTCTTTCTCCTATCTCTTTTCCTCACTCCCTGAGTCTTTCTACCTCACTACCACTCCTCTTTCTAAATACTAGAATCATTGAGAAGCCACATCATTCCAGTATACATGTAGGGCCTGCGTTTAGGCTAGTAGTCAACTGTTACTGTTTTGTTCAGATGTAATAGTGACTGTATTACTGGGACTAGATTTCAAATTGTGTGTGCTGAAAGCTTCCCCTTTTTGCTATATGATGAAACTGTGAACAAGATCTGTGGCTTATTTATAGATTTTTTTTGTTTTTATTGAAAGGCTTCAGTCTGCTGCTCAAGCCCTGCTCCTAAATTCCTGGCCATGGCCCCTGATGTTACCTTCAGGTTCTGAGGTTCTATGCACACTGTCAGAGCGTGCTTTCCCTGTGATCTAGGAATGTACTGTGGACCAGGGCTCCAGCCTACACTCCTGCTCATGGGGTCACCACATCACATTTCTGTACATCATCCTTCCAGACCTAAGTACAATATAGTCTACATTTACAGTTCTGAGACATAAATACAAGCTCCAAACTTCAGTATGGAAGCAGCCCTCTGGATTGTCACTATGAGTCTGTCTTCCTCAGCACCCATACCATTGGTCCCTTGACTAAAATGAATCCAAGAGATGCCAGCCAAGCCTCATGGGCGTTTCAAAAGTAGTCTACCTTCTGCGAGATTCTCCTACTTGTATTTCTGTGGGCAGCAACCACCAGGCCCTCAGATGCCAATGCCTTGTTTCAGTTCCAGAGACTGAGAACATTCTAGCAATAGTTTAGGATTGTTATTTCCATATGGACAAAAGTAAAAAATTTGGTAATTTGGGCTAAAATCGTAGCTTTAGTTTTTACTTCCAGAGGCTCAACAGCTATGCACAGAGGTAACATAACTCAAAATACAGCAGCCTCCCACACTTTTCGAGGTAACATGAGGGTGACCACAAAGTTGAACTGATCGTCATCATTTTCTTCAACTTGAATGCATCCACAAATCCATCTTTGCATAGGAATGAAACCAGCACCCATACTGAGCAGAGCTGCCCTGGTCTGTTCTGAGCACAATGGAAGTGAAGATCCAAGTAGATAGTTGGTCTGTTAGTACTACCTGCATGCCCTCTCTTGCAGAATAAACAGAAAGAGACACTCTGCTGCTTGCAGTGACAGACTGGATTTTGCAAGACTGGCTGGGATTTCAGATGAGCTGATAGGACTCCTCTAAACACAAGGAACTTGAATACACACACAATGAAAGTTCCTGAGGCCTGGGCACGTTCCTCTACACTTTACTCATTGGCCATCTGCCCATAGTTCCTCCAACCCATCCATCCATGCTATCCCCAGTCTTGGTCCTTTGCTGAAGGTAGGCAAGGCTGGAAATATTACCCATAAGGCTGAAAAGATATCCTGAAGATTGATGCCTCTGCAGAGGTTTGGGTAGGATGCAATTTCCTGGGTTGGGGTTAAGGGTGGATACAGGGTGCCAGTGGAGATGCAGCCAGCTGGGGCTTTCAGGCCTACTAACCCCTCACAGGGGCTAAGTGAGGTGACCTAACCCATCTAGCATCTGGCCTGAGCCAGGTCAGATTTCAGTTTAAAAGATTTGGCTAATATTCAGTTTCCTTCAGAACTCTGGGGGTTCTGCTTCTTATTCCTGCTAGATTCTAGATGTTTCTATTTAAGCCAATCACCTGCTCTAGGCTTCCAGCGTTCACATTTCGTGTGTGCTTATGTATACACATGCATGCGGCTATAGGTCAACATCAGGTTTCCTCCTCAGTTCCTCTCCATCTTTTGTTGTGAGGAAGTCTCTCACTGAACCTAAAGCTCACCCATTGGTCAGACTGGCTGACTGGTGGTCTGTGGGAGTCCATCAGGGTCTCCAATCAGCTCTGGATGTGCCTATCCAGGCTTGGCTTTTTATAGGGGTTCTGGGGATCTGAACTCAGGCCCCTGTACTTGCAGAGTGAACACGTTACACACTGAGCAATCTCTCCAGCAGATTTGGTGCCTGGGAAGATTTGCATGCCCGACTAAGGTGACTTCAGACATGATGGGCCCAGTATAGCATGGAGTTTTCCCTTCAGCCTGGAGGGAAATTGGACCATAGGGATGGGCTTTGCTCTTGGCATGTTCTTGGTAATTTGCTTCTCACACCTGCCTCCCATTCGGACATTAGGATGCTTTTATTTGAGCCACTGAAGATTACCTGAACAGCAGACTTGAGAACTGCAATTTTAAAAAGGTGAGTCCTGATCTTTCAGGAGGCCACTCTGCCACTTTTTCTTCTCGACACTCGGGGATATTAGACAGCTGCCTTCAAATCTTAGCTGACATTCCACACCCAGGGAGTTAAAAGCATGTAGAATATTAAAGCCTCATCCTTACCTTTAAAATATACTTTAAAAATCTGTTCTCTGTGGGGCTGTTTTAGTCCCTGGATGATTCTAAGTGACACTAAACAGCACATGAATTAGTCTCAGCATGAATCACTTGGTGGAAATGTAGGGGTTTCAGCATAATTGATTCTGTGGGTTCCATGAGAGGAGCTACTACCTGGAAAAGCAGGGGAAGCTGATGGCACTGCTGCTCTGCCCTGCTTGGTACTAGGTGACCTTGAACAAATGCCTGGATCGCAATTCCTTCTTGTCCTGGGGAATCTGAGACACCTCGATGTCTCCCACTGAGAGGGCTTTGGATTTCCCAGGATTTACTTACCTGGGGACTGGGGAGGACTCTGGGAGTGCGGTATGGGAGGAGTGGAGCAGGTATGATATGGAGAGGAAAGGCTGGACTCCAAGAGTGGGTGCTCCAGACATGGGCTTGGGAAGGAGAGCATGAGAGGAAACAGAGGACAAGAGCAGGGCCCCTCCTCCATCAAGGAGAGCTCTCTGAGAAGCCTGGTAGCCCCTTTGCTCTCTGACCCCACTCTCTGTCCTTCCTGTACATTTCTTTTTGTGGTGGCTCCTTGGTCCCTGACTCCTTAGATCTTTTGCTTTGTCCTTCCACCTCCGATTCCAAGTGTCAGTGATATTTCTGGCCTATCTTCCAGTATTCCCTCCTTTTGCTGGTGTGGCATCAGCACCCTAGCTACTGCTGTAATTATGGCTGACAAAGCATGTCCTAGGGACTGGGGTCTTGTTGGAGGCTCTCAAAGGCTCTGTCTCTGGGAGAGTGAACTGTCAGGCCTTTTGTGAGCTCTATTATCAGTATCCATAGGAAAAGGGTGCTGTCTACCTCCCAGCAAGGTGTAGTCCTCCTCTCTTCTGAGGAAGTTTATGGAGGACTAGGGCAACCTGAGCATGAGACTCAATAAGGACAGGTTCCATCCCTGCCTTTTCAGACTTCATGGGCTCCCTTGGTTCTTAGTGCCTGTCCTCCCTGGCACTGTCTCCCCAGGATGTATCAATAGGTTGCCCATTGCCATGCTGTCTGAGGCATACAACTAATACTCTGTGCCTTCCTAAGTCATTGCCCAAGCCTCTGGCTCTCTCCCTGGGGTTCCCAGAACACTGGGTATGCTCTGTCTAAGCCTTCCCATGCCTGAGAATTTTATATCCATCAGCTGTTTGGGGACAGAACTCTGGCTCCAAAGGCTTGTACACTGCTGCAGAGATAAGGGAATCATGAGGATAAAATCAGACTACATACCTACATTGCTCTGCAAAACCAAGACTGGCACCAAGCTCCAGGGCCAGAAGCCTTTGGGCATAAGAAGCTGAGGACACTCAGCATTGTATGACCTATGCTGGTGCTGCTGCTGACATCTGCTGGGATGGTATTCAATACCTTGCAGTAAGTAGGAAGGCCCCCTAAAAAGTGTAACCTGTACCCCAAATGCCACTGGAGCTAGGCTGGGACACCTAACTTCCTGCTTTCACTCCTCTGGGCTCATGGGGCACACTCTACAACAAAGCAGCTAAGACTCCTGACACCCCACTTTCTTCAGTCATAAAACAGTGAAGGTACCACTGTAACACACCGGCTACACCAGTGGCAGCGAGCCTCTGGTCAGCAGTAGCAGCGTGCTGGGATTTCTGTGATGGAGCCATATAAATCCTGCTTTCAGTTACCTGCCCCATGACCCCGTCTCAAGTCATGAGGTCCAGGGTAAGCCCCTGCATCAGAACATGTTTCTCCAGGTGAAGTCATCTCTAGCCATTCAGACGGGTCTGGAGAGAGTGTAAACTGATTAGCTTTCATTTTCTCTCCCATTAAACGTGCAATGTGGTGTCTTAATCTTATGCTAAATGAGTCTCTCTCTCTCTCTCTCTCTCTCTCTCTCTCTCTCTCCCTCTCTCTCTCCCTCTCTCTTTCTTTGATCATGGTTTCATCTTGTGTGCAGGTTACATTGCCAAGGGGAACACCACCCACATCAACATACTTTTACAGCATTGCTTCTGCTCTGGTAGTAACTCAATTAATTAGGGAGATTGAGATCTCGTCTAATTGCACACTTTGCTAGCAGGAACTTGCTAGTGTTGTCTCATTTCAAGTCAAGTCCACTGACCCTTTAAACAAAAGGAAAGGTAAGAAAAAATCTTACTTGCTTCTGTGGGCGCTCATCTCCTTTGCTGAAGGCAGAAAGCGTCGTAGAATGAGACAACTGGTGATGATTCTGAGCCTGATCTAAACTGCACTTCCTTTCCTTAGGTTTCACCCAAGGGCAGCCAGCCTTCCAGCAGGGTCCAGCTGTGGTGATATTAATAACTGCCATACATACAGATGGATGGCTGTAACTTAACATTCTTCCCTGAAGCTGCAGCTCTTGCCCCAGCGTTCTGCCACGCCCATAAGCCCCGTTAGCAGAGAGCTTTCATAAACACACTGTGGGAAGAATGTCTTTGAACATCTTCAAAGGCATGCTGTTTCTCATGTAGACATGCGTTTTCAGTTGTGCAATGGAGAGAGACAGACTTTTATTAAACCTTCTGCTGTGTTGACTCTTACCAATGGCTTTCCTCATGTGGTCTTGTAGCTTGGTAGCATCTTGAAGAAATCACCATACTCTCAGACTTCCCTTCCAGGAAAGGAAGCCCCCTGCATTTTGACTTTCAATGCCTAATTCATAAAAGAAAATAGCTAACATCCAGCACCAGGTAGTTAGTCTGCTTCATGTGCTATGGGGGAAATAGTCTGACGAGATTCTTTAGGCTGAGGATACCATGGCCCTTGATTCCTCCTGTCCAACAGCAGATGTAGAAGAGTACACAAAGCTGTGTCCGTCTGGTGTTTATTCCTTGCTGTAATTGTCCAAAGAGCAAAGTCATGCTTCCAGAGCACCAAGTCAGGCCTGTGAATACATGTGTCTCTCAACAAAGTGACTTCAGACCCACTCACCCTCCTCCTCTTCCTCCTCTTCTTCCTCCTCCTCTTCCTCCTCTTCCTCTTCTTCTTCTCCTCCTTCTTTTTCTTCCTCCCTTCCTCCTCCTCCTCCTCTTCCTCCTCTTCCTTTTAATGACAGTAGACACTGTGGTTCATTCACAAAATCACCCCAAGTCCTGTGGTGCAATTTGTGTTTTTCTGGTTTGGTGGGCCAGTCATTTTCACCCAAGAAGGGAAGGTTCTTGCTTCTCTGCATAGAATTCTGTGAGCCTCTCCTTGTATCACAAAGCTCCTTGGAGTCTGATGGCAACTGAAAGACAGTAGAAGCTGCAAGACCAATGGAGCCCAGCTGCAAACTGACTTCCATCAAGGTACCAAGTTGATCAGTCCCTTCCATATTTCTGAAGGATAGAAACTTGAGACACATACCTCAAATGATGTTAGATCAATACACCTGTCTAAATGCAGGAATAATAACTTGTGAAAAGAAGACTAATGAAAATAATTAGAAATGCCAAGAGGATCTACACTAGGCATGTGCGCCTCAGTGTGGCTTCCCATAGAATGAAAAGAATATGAGACTGGGTTCTCTCCATGTTATGAAATCCTGTATGATGGCACACAAAATTTCCTACGGCATTTATAAATCAGAATGATATGATTGAAATTCAAAAACAAATGAACAAACCAATATATAAATAAATTGAGAATAACCATACAGACAAAATAGGATTAAGAAGAGAAAATCTGGGAAACAAAATTATAGTATTTTTTCTTAAAATTTTAATCTGTATTTAGTGTGTGTGTGTGAGTGTGTATGTGTGTGTGTGTGTGTGTGTGTGCATGTGTGCCAGGGTATATGTATAGAGATGAGAGGAAAATGATCTATTCCACTATGTGGGTTCAACTCAGGGGTTCTGGGATCAAACTTAGGTCATAAGGACTGGTCCAGTTCTGGGGATCACATTGAACTGATCAGGATTCTCCAGGACCTTTACCTGTTGAGCCCAGTTTTTCTCTTTTAAAGGTGTCATACAATTTCTAGTTTGCTGTGAGAGGGGATTTCATGACTAGCTAGAAGTCATGGGAGTTGTATGCTAAGAGTAACTGGTGACCATCGGTGATATTCTTGACAAACTGCAAACTGAAGAAGGTGGTAACACAAATCTAACCAGAAATCACTGTGCATACCAGCTCAGCTCATCACATGTCTTCCCGGGATATGGAAGCAACAGGGACTGGACTTTTAATACTGGGGAGCCAACACACAAGTGGCCTGGTTGGACATGCTGGGCTAAGGACTGATGCCATCATGCAGTTTTTCACATGGCAAAGAGAGTATGCTCTCTGGAAACTCCTTTGAAAAGATACTTTGCCCTCCAGTCTCCCACCCACAGCCTCATCTCTATAGCATCATCTTCCATAGACCCATTCAGACACTCCCACCAGACCCCAAGGGCTTTAACCTGTGGACTGAGTTGGGGCCCAGTTCAGTCTACATTGCACACATAACAGCCCTATTAACTTCCTGTTGGCTTCCCAGCTTCCCTGGACACAGAGAGGTTTTAGGAAAACCGCATGGTGTAGAAAGGCCATGTAGTGCAGTATATTTGTGGAAGAGATAGGACTAAAGGTGGCCCAGTAACTGAGCTTTCAAACTGGCTTCTGATTAAGGTTATGGAATTATGAAAGATGCAAGCAAAGCCATGTATGAATGGGCCCTCTTAGGGGTGTCTTGATGACCACCTTGCTATCACGACTCCAGCACCAAGGGATGTGGGTATCAAATGGTCTTTGTGGCTCACAATGAGGCAGACAACTGGGGAGAATCTACAGCTTTCCCATGGTGAATCATACTTCTCTTAAGATTATGAAGGAAGTTCATGGGTAGGGACTGCTGTCTTGGCAGAAACACTTCCAGGAGACTGCACAGCCTGCTAGAGAACGTTGGCCCTGGATGAAAGCTTGGGGATGCTCACTTCTCCACAGCTCAGCATCAGAGGAGCCTTGTGGAGGAAACACAGCTCCCTCACTCAGGTTAAAGGATTCATTGTGTGCTCTAAATATAAGATGGTAATTGTAAACATAATGGCTGTTTCCTAGTGGCATACAGTACTTAATGTGCCGGGAGAGAGAACAATCCCCACATTAAAAGGAATTATTGTATTTGTCATAAACTCCTCCTAGGATAATTCTGCATTTGGCTCCGGGCAAATGGGAGGGTATCTTTGATGAGGAACATGAAGGATTACATGGAGGTGGAAGGTCAGGGGGCCCCCGCACCTGACAGGTGTGCTCCTGGGCCCTGGCCAGGTAACTTACTAAGACTAACCTGGGGCACATTTACATTTGAAAATCAAGCCTGACAGTGAGAGAAATCAAAGTGCCTGACACACCTGATAGCTCTGTGTTTGGAAATGAGGTTCAAGCACAGGCTGTGGCTCCCAAGGAGCATCTCTGGTACAAACTGTCAGGCTGAGCCCAGGGTGGGTGTGGAGAAGAGGCCCTTCTGAACAACTGGTAGAGTTGTTCTCAGGAGCACCCAGCCCGTCCCAACCCATTTTCTTCTATTTCCTTGCAGCAGGGACAAAGTTGAGCCTGCCAAGGAGATACTCTGCCATGTCACCCCAGGGATAAGCCTTGGGGGCTCATGTAGTAACAAGGAGGGATGAAGGGAGGAGAAAGAAGGAAGAATTATTTTTTATTTTGCAAGAGTTTGTAATGTGTAATGGTAGGGAGTGGGGATCCAAAGGGTTGCAAGGGACAAGCTACTTCTTTGTATCACTTGGACCAGAACATTCATCTGAAATGAGAAGAGGCACATGAACATTCACATGCATCCCAAGGCCTCTCTTTCTATATTATTACACTTAACTCACAGTGAGGGAGGAAGCTGCTGTCCCTGCCCAGTGCCTGGAGATGGTCGATGCTGTGTATTGTGTGATTGAAGCAAGCCCCTCCTCTTCTGGGAACTGAACACCTCTATCGTTCCATTTGCTGAGGGAGCTTGAGGACCTGAGCCCCTGTGACCTCTGGCCATAGACACTCTGTCCTTAGAATTATGGCAAAGGCTTCCCAGCATACACTTGTTATAGTGAGGGGGCAGTTGGCTTCTCCAGGTATGTACAGAAACTGGTCCTGATGTTGATAAACCCGTGACTGGTGGCATACTTTTCTATAAAAGGTCCCATCATTAGTTAGGACATGGCTCTCTCCAGTCATAATGACCCTGTAGATCAGTGTTCCATAAGCAAGCTGCTCTAACATAGGGTCCAGGAAGCCCTGAGGATGTAGGAGAGTACTCTTTCCTCCTGGTTTACTTCTTGGGCACCAACCAGCACTGAAGCCATTATATAAGGTGGAGAGCATGTAGCCACCATTCCTACAGCCACTGAGAGTTCAATTGAAGAGCTGAACTCCCAAATTCCCAAATACTTTGACACCCGGCAAGATTCTGAGAAGGAATTGAAGGAGTCTAAGGGCAAGGCATCCACCATGAATCAATAAGTAAAGGTCCCTTATGTGCTCTGGTATTTGGCTGAATTGAAGCTGTTTCCAAGAGCAAAGTTCCAGAGTGACCCAATGCACAGCCAGCATCTGGGACTTCATGGACACTCCAGTGCTCCCTGACAGTGAGCCAGTCGGTTAGCTGGGAAGGTGTCCTTCCTCCTCAGGGTCCCAATCTGCTCCTTGGGACTGGAGACTCTGGCTTTAAGGGAACTCATAGTCTTTTTCTGTTCATATATATATACATATATACGTATATGTATATGTATATATATATATGAACATATATATATATATATATATATATATATATATATACACATATATATGAACAGAATATATATATATGAACAGAATATATATATCCTGTTATATAGATATAGACACAGACACAGACTCAGACAGAGACAGAGACAGAGACAGAGACAGAGATAGAGTTAGAGATAGAGATAGATATATACCCTGAGGACTGGCTGGGCGAGGACTAGTGAAGACTGTTTGAAGGCAGCACCTCTGAGGAAACACTGTGCAGCCGACCTTCAGCATCCTTTCCTGGATCCCTTAGGAGACAAACCTCTGCACTCATCTATGAGGGAGTTTCTAGATTGGAGAGTTGAGGAGGAAAGACTCATCCCGAAGGTGGGAGGCAACATCCTATGGATAGGAGTTCCAGGCTGCATAAAAGGGAGAAAGCAAGCTAACACAAGCATTGATCTCTCTGGGTCCTGACTGTGGATACAATGTGACTAGCTGCCTCAAACTTTCACCACCATGCCTTGCCTGTCATGACAGACTCTACCTTCAAACTCTGAATCCCAATAAACCCTTCCTTGACTTGCTTTTGTCACTGGTTTTGCCACAACAATGAGAAAAGTGTCTAACAGTCCTTGAATGCAGGGATCTCTCAGAGGAGACCACAGTGTGCTGAGAATTCAGGTGACCCTGAGGCTAGATGGCCACGCAAGGGACATGTGGATATGCTCACTGTACTGAAGAAGTGTCTCCTATCTGCCACGAAAATGAAGCTTAACTTGGTGGCATCTGGTGAGATGTCTTCTTTAAGTCTCATTACATGGTTTCCATTCCTAAAGTGTGGTTAAACTCACATTCATTCTTGATTGAGCTTTGGAATCTTTTATTTAAGGAAAAAAATAGACTTCAGAAGGCAGCGGTCTAGTGCTGTGATACCCGGTGAGGCCATTAAATTTAATCCTTCCTTCACACTCACTCCAGGGGTGATTTCAATTAAATTTGTTCAAAATTTATCAGTTTCCAGCATGTTGGCATAAATGATTCAACACCACTTACATATTCACCGAGCAGAAGGTATTGAAGGGTGTGCAGTATTGGTATAACTTTTCACCATTTCTTCATAAATTCTCCTAATAGGAGTTTCTATTATTTAAAACCCTTGTCCGCCACGTTAAATGGTCCTGTTGTTCTTGCAGCAATGGAATCTAATTACAGATGCAAATTTTTGGAGCACCCGTGGGTTACAATAGCCATCCTCCCTCACAGGACAGACATCTGGCATTTATTCTCCTCAGGGAGCAGGGGGGAATGAACAAGACACGGAGGACACTGGGGGGAGAATGGAAGTGTGAGGAAGATTTTAGAATTTTAGAGGAATGGTTCAGACAGCAAAACTTGAATTTTGTTGGAAGCTGGATCCCAAAAGTGCTGAGAATGGATGACTGGGCTGGGAAGGTCAGTGGTACAGAGGTCAGGATGCCCAACTTCCCTGTAATCATGCCACATACACATGTGGGTACTTGCGTAATGTAGGAACATATACTTACTAAAATTATGCATAGGGCATTTGTATGTTCCCAATAACTTACTTAGGATCTGTGTTTGCCTATTCCTCCAGAAGAAATATTTCCTTTTGTGTTTTCTCTCCCACAACTGCACCTGAGAGAAACGGGAATATTTGTTTGACTATAGGTCAAATGTGACATGGTTTGCTGTCCTAACCAAAGAAACACCACACACCGTGCCATCAAAAATTCTGTTGAGGCAGATGTTTGTTGACCCCAGTTTAACTTGAATTTTTTGAAGGTGTGAAGGCTCAGTGACTTTCACAGAACTCGTCAGTTGAAGAGTCCTGCATGAGCAATGTTCTGTTGCCCACATGGTGTCAAAAGAACACTACAGGTGGGTTTTTACAGTTCCATTCTTCTGTCTGTGATAGATGAAAGTACTCCATCTTTAGTCCATTTAGAGTGTCATAGGTACAGATCTGAGTTCTGAAGGCAGCTGATGAAATGTACAGGCTCTTGTGACTCACACCCATGGATAGTAACCCGAAAGGAGAAAGTTTACTAAAGGAAAGAAGTAAATGGACTTGGGAAATCCCAGGGCTAGAGCCAGGTCTGGGCTCCAGAAGAGAAGGAGTCAGGGCCTCTTTTGTGGGCTGCTCGTATGTAACACATTCTTTCTACATATACTCTGCTTCATTACCTGTAGACAATCATCCCAATGTCAGCCCATTTCCTGGTAATCCTAACACTCCTTGGATCCTTTCTGTTCTCTCACTTCAGAACTACTACTAGGAGCAAGACCCTCTGAAAAACAAATTCAGCCCAGCATGAAACCCTAGATCTTACTAAATCCTAGATCCCATCACCACATGCCACAGGGCTCTGCACTGAGTTTGCTGCTCTGATGCTCACTCGTGTAGTACAAAGATGATCGAGTTCCCATGTGTTTCTGAAAGTGCAGAGCTGGGAGACTCCGACAACTTAGTTATGCTCTGTGATGACACTTAGATGCTTACATCTCCTGAGATTACGTTGTCAATGGAGATGTGTCTGTTATGATCAGTAACAAAAGTGTCCTTGGTTTACTCAAAGATTGAGAGGCATATTGGTTCTGTGACTCTAATACCTGTGCCCTGTCCTCAGATGATCACCAAGCTAACTGAACAGTCTTCAGTGCAGACTTATAGAATTTGTGATGAAAAGTTAGTAAACAGCCAACCAGCTCTAAAATAATATCAGCAGCACATGACTCTACAGGTGGCGTCTAGTCTTCAGAGTCTCCACACTGAACTATTTTAAATTGATTTTCTACAATGTCAAACTATGAGACACAAGAATTAATGATAAATAAATATAATAAATAATGAGGGCCAAACATGTGAAGAAAGATAAACTGTTGGAATTCATGCTTAGAGACCCAGATATTGGCCTAATAAGAGAAGTGCTGTGTTTCTTTTTTCATTTTTTTAAGACTCTTCATGTTATCTTGACTGTCCTGGAACTCACTGTGTGGACCAGGATGATTTTGAACTCACAAATACCCTACTGCATCTGCCTCCCAAGTGCTGGAGTTAAAGACATAGCTACCACCCCGGCCTCCACAAAGCCAGTTCCAAGCAGTTTTGGAAGCTGTTTTACAAGTGTTGGGATAATAGTGGGATACCATGTCAGTTACTAAAGGAAATTTCTCTCACCAAGTAGAGAACATAGAGTTTTATGTAAATACAATCAAAGCTATAGAAATTGGTGAATTGAAAAGGAAAAACCATGACCCAAATGAAAAGCCTGCTCAATAGCAGATCTCAGTGCCATGGAGGAAGAAGAAAGGTTGACTGACATTTTCCAGTGTGAAAGGTCATTTGACAAAACCTCAGAAACACACGGACTCCATCAGAAAGACACCTTTTTGTTCCACTGGTCATGTAAACACCATTGTGCACAGCATTGGGCTCCATTAGACATGAAGAATGCAGAGATTCCATCAGACATGAAGAATGTAGAGACTCCATCAGACACTCAGATGACTATCAGTACTACTGGATACAAAGATACACATGGATCCCATCAGACACAGAGAAACTCATGGACTCCACCAGGCATGTAGATACCTGTGGCCTCCACCAGACATGCGATTATGCACAATGCCATGTATAGAAGGAGAGGAGAGAGGAAAGGGAGATAAAAGAGTAGTTTATGACTCCAAGAAACTCCAGTAAGAAACTAATTCCCTTTGGCTGTGCCTCTCCTCTCCCTCAGGACCCTTTCTAGCTACCCATGCAGCCCTGGTAAGAGATCAGCTTCTAGTTGGTTCAGTCTCCTTGAGATTCTCCCAATCTATCTATTCATTCTACCACTGAGCCTTGGGAATCTATCCCAGTGACTCATTACTCATCAAAAGACACAATTAACAACCCAATTCCACACACCCAAGTCACACCACAAAAAGCATCAGCAATAAACAAGATATGATTTCTGTGCCCCTATACCCCGCTTCTATCACCAATTACATAGTATTGTCAGATAGAGATTTTTTTTAATTAACCATGATTTTAAAAGAGGTCACAGAATTTAAAGAAGACAAAAAGACACACCCAAATTAATTTAAAGGTAGGAAGAATATACTCTTAGTTGAAGCCCAAGATGAAATAATGGTATAGTTTCAGGATATAGAAGTTGAATTCAATAAGGTGTTACAAACACTAAACAAAGTTCAACTTGAATTAAAGCTAAAAATAAAAAGTCCAATAAGTCTAATAACCACTCAATGAAAAGCCTCATGAAAATGGATCTCATATGAGACAGAATATCAGGTAGGTATTCAGGTAGATGGATTGAAGTATCCACAAAGAGAAAATGAGAAATTAAAAAAAATAAACATATGAACAGAATATGCAGGATGCTTGGGAAAACATGAAAAGACAAAAATCTACAAATTATGAGACTAGGATAAGGAAAGTAATTCTAGGTCAAAACCAAAGAAAATAGTTTCAATTAAAATCATAGCATAAATTTTTCCAAGTTTAGAGAAAGAGAGACACAAGGTACTTTTAGGTACAAGAGGGCTATAGAACATCAAATCACCAAGATGAGTGAAAAAATTCTCTGTGACATATTAGAGTTAAAACACTTAAAACACAGAAAAAGAAAATGTATTGAAAGCTTTAAGAAAAATAGGTCAAGTCACATCTAAAAGCAAGCCCACCAGAATAAAAACTTATTATTTGATAAACACATTTAAACCCAGAAGGGCTTAGATAGATATGAAAAATCACAACTTCCAGATTAGACTATTATACACATAAACCAATCTTTTATAATTGAAGGGGAAATAAAAGACCTTCCATGATTAAATAAAACAGACCAAAGGAATTTAGGATCACTAGGCCAGCTCTAAAGAGGATATTGGAAGGAATACTTGGGACTGGAAAGAAAGATAAACACTCGCAAGAAGACACAAGAGAAAGTACACTAGGACAGTTAACTAAAAGAGGTCCCTGAAACACCACACCACAAAGTCAAGAAAATGACAGGAATTAATACAAACCTATTAATAATAATTCTGAGTATTAATGAACTCAGTGACCCATTTTAAAAAATAAAACAGTCTGGAAGATTGAATTAGAAAACCGGATACATCGTTTTTTTGTTGCCTCCAGCAAACACACCAAAGCATCAAAGACAGATAACTCCTTGGAGGAAAAGGATAGAAACAAAGTACTCTAAACCAATAGGACTAGGAATCACATCCCAATATTCTAATATCTGACAATAGAGATTGCACATGTCAACAATCCGAAAAGATAAGGAAGGTTACTCTATATTCATTAAGGGAACAATCAACTCCCCAGGACTATTACAATTCTATACCTATAAGCACAAAACACAGGTGCACAGAAACACTACTAGAAGTAAACCACAGACTAACCCAATACACATAGCATCCCACTCTTACCAATAGATAAGCTATTCATACACAATATGAACAAGAAATATCGGAGTTCAAAGACATCACAAATCAAACAGACACAACAGACATCTACAGAGCATTTCACCCGAAGAGTGGAGAAGACATATCCTTCTCAGCACCCCATAGAATTTTCTTCTAAACTGTGTATTAGGACATAAAGTCTTAACACATAGGAACATTGAAATAGCATGCCGTAGTCTTTTTTTTTTTAATCAAAAAATTGATTAAGGCTGCATATTAACAGCAGAAGAGAGTCCAAAAAGTACACACATAGATGAGACACACTGCTGACTGATAAATGTCACAGAGGACATCAAGAATGAAATAAGGAAGATTCCTAGGGTTAAATGAAATGAAAATATCATGTACTCACATCGACGAGGCAAGGTAAAGGCAGTCTTAGGAGGGATGTTTATGGCCCTCAGTGTCTACATTACAAAAGTACCTTCAGACCTTGAAAGAAAAGAATGAACCAAACTCAAGAGCTGTGGATAGAAAGAAAGCTACAAACAGAGCAGAGGTGAATGAAATAGAAGCAAACAGATAATGATACAAAGAAGTGATGAAATGAAGGGGTGGGCTTTGAAATGATTGACACTTGACCAAGTGTTAGTCAAATTAACCAAAACGCAGAGGGAAGACTCAAAGTAATAAAACTAGAGATGGTAATGAAGAAAATAAAGAGAAAGAAAAATACAAAATTATATATATGTAGAGATAAAATTATATATACATATATATAGATACACACACATATACATACATATATACATATATATAGATACATACATACACACACACACACACACACACACATATATATATATATGGTAGCTGTAAATCCTTTTTCATTAGTAATTAAATGAACAATGCATAGATTAAATTTCCTAATTCTAAGATAGGAGAATGGGTTTTAACTAAAGGCGTCTGTTTCTAATCCTTTCTTATACTCTATCTTCAGCCTATAAAAGATGACCTGAGAGACACAAAATGGAAGTAAAATGTTCAAACTTATATTTAGAGAGTATGACATTTATCAGGGGAAAATTCAGTTCTGATGAAGAAAGTCCGAGTCCATCAACACAACACCACACTTAGAACTGCAGAAAATTCCTTCTCCCCAGGACAGCAGGCAGCATTGGCCGCATGCAGGGCTGTGAAATGAAGTATAGCAAGTGTCCACACCGTGTTTTGAGCAGTGCACAGTCCAAGTGCAATAGAAATCTAACCCACTAAAAGGAGGTGGAGAATCGCCACCCAAGTCAAACATCACAAACAGCTATGTCACGAAGGGACTGTACATATTACCTGGAAGCTCTTTTAAAGCAAAAATAGAGATGTCTCATAAAGAAGCTAACACACAAGAAGTCTTGCCTAAAGAAAACTCATGCTTTTAACTGGGAAAAAAATGGAAACATGATAAAAATAGGTGTAAAAGGTGATGAAAATTAGCTTAATAAGATAATATAAATAATTATCGTAAGACAAGGGCTTGAATCAGCTAAAGCAATTAATAAACATGCTGAGATCTAAGGAGGGGAGATGGCAGAAAACTACTTCAGTAATGAAAAAATAGTATTGCATTGATATCACAGACGTTAAAGGTAATTAGTATTCCAGACAACATTGGCAAACTATTACAAAAAAAAAAGGAATGGTTAAGGTATAGGAAAATACAACTTCCTAAAAGTAGGAAGTAGATTACTGTAATTCTAATAGTCTTGAATTTACCATGAAATTAAAAACACATTGAAAACCAAAAATGTATCCCAAGCCCCATTAACTATTGCCTGGGAATCTATTAACATAGTAAATATCATGAAATTCCACGTGAAATTTGGCTGATTTCAGGAGCAGCAGACTCTAACATCTGAATGAAGAGTGATCCGTTTCACCCTTCTGATTAAAAAGGAGAAATTTTGCATAGCTTTGTACAAGGTAGGAGATATGGGAAAATTTTAGCACCTCTTTACAGACAATCATAGCAAGCAAGACTGACACACACATGCCCACACTTGCACATTTAGGAAGCAGAAAGACAGTAACATAGCATAAGATTCATGTTACAAACTTGTTTCAACAAAGGACTCCTGCCAAGCCAGTGAATAAACCTGACAAACATTTGTTTTCAAAGACGCAAGAACCAAACCAGGCTGGATAGATCTGTACTGACCATACCTCAATAGGAACATTGTTGTACATACATTCAACAGGAACCTCAACAGGGTAGTGACAATTGGTGGCACAGGGATTCTTGGGGACTGTGATACATGAGGAGAGAGACAGCTCAGGGAAAGGAATACTTGAAGGGCATACCTTATAATGCAGAGATGCTTAGAGACAGTGGCAATTGGTTGGTAGGATCTGGATCAGATCCTCAGAAAGGGTACAATGTCATGCTCTGTGTTCAATACCCATGTTCTAGCTCTAGGCCTTCTGTATGTCACCCACAAGGCATCAAACATTTTTTGACACATTTTTGTTAGAAACATCCTTCTCCCAGGGACCACGCCTGGCTGCCTTAGCATCCATTGAGGGCACTGTATCTTGTTTCCAGAGCACCCCACCATTTTATATTTCCCCCTTCATCAAAATGCACCAAGTGGCAAACAGTCACAAGAGCATCCTGGAATTCTCACTTCAGGTAGGATTGGAGCATTGGCTGCTGTACTGAATCATTGGGCCCAGCCTGCCTTGTTGTATCAAATGCTTACTTTTGCTTGGTCCTAAGTGCCTAGACGGCAGCATGGCATTTCATTAAACTCTTCCATTATGTTGGGTTCAGCCGGAACAAGGAAAACATTTCCAGGCAACTTGCTATGTGAACAATCAGGTGAGATGGCAGCCCGACCATTACTTATCAATTTGCCATTAAAGTTTCAGAGGGTGTTATTAATTATTGAGGGATTAATGTTGAGACCCAGCTGTGCGCCCCAGTTCCTCGCAGGCACATGGTGTAGATACCTTACAGTAGGATGTGGCATGCATAGTCTTGCAGCTCCTCTTGCTGCTTCAGCTTCTGGCGAAGAAAGAAAAGGAACCAATTGGCTGTAGTGAAAGGAACAAAATCAAAATGCCTGAAAACGTTCCACTTAGTAGCTGTCAAAGGGGAGAGCTGTTTGGAAAAAAGTGGATGGTACTAGGCCAGGATGACTCTTTCCTTAGCCCTAGTCCTGTGAATGGCTGACAGCATTATGTGGATGATTTACTGTAACCAGTAGCTCCCACATTGTAACTTCCACCATCTCACTCTTAGTAATCCTCTCTAGACTGTGTCCTGAAGAGTATTTTCCAACATCCCAAGCAACAAGACTCCAGGAGCAACACTGACTTTTTCTTTTAATTCTGATGGGTGCTTCACAGTGACTCCTGCTGTCATTCGCTTAAAACTTCCTCCCTGGCTGATGGGAAGTGCTTAGGCAGAAGTGAAGGGTGCCCTTGTGCACTTGCCCTTTTTAATTCAGAGAAGGCCTCAGTCTCAGATGTGCACCAACAACCCAGAGGCACAGCTGCTTGCCCTTTGAATTGCTTTTCCCCTTTGTATTACGTGGAGGGGGAGACCGAGATGCCCTTGAGGGCTGTAGCCTGTGTCTCTGTGGACCCTTACCTCCCATGGCACTTGGGCACATTAGTCATCAGAATCAAGAAAAGCAGAAATGTGAACCTTCAGACTTCAAGTGTGGCTTAGCTTAATCTCTGTTTCTGAATTGTGATGCAGACGGTTCAAATGCACGCATGTGAACACCTTTCCTATTTTTAATGATGAATTACATCACATTAATATTTCAAACTTGCACTCAGGTTGAAAATACAGTAGTCCTGGTTCATGAACCTAATTGGTTTCTGTTCAATGGAAAACAAAAGCAGATAAGATTGCCCAGTCTGTCCTTGCAGTACCTGTGTGTGTCTCTAAGGTGACTGCCCCAGCAGAACCTCACCTGCCGCTGCCCTTCACAGATGGAAATCCATCTAACCACTGGTGAACTGGATATAGGCTGGATTGCAGATGGGTGGTTCACTGGCCATGAAGATGACAGGTTGAAAGGAAGAAAGATGACCCTGTGCCTCCTACATCAGATGTTTGGTCAGGGAAGGGATCAGGAAGTTCGTCCGTCTACTTGATCGTGTACTGCCAAAACTACTTACTGATCTTGAAAACCATTGTATTTCGACCAACATAGCTCAGAGTGCTGGGTGTGCAAGGAATGGTGTGTGTGTGTGTATGTGTGTGAGTGTGTGCTCGTGTTTGTGTACACGAATGTGTTTATCAACGGTATAATCAAGGTTACTCACCTCTATGTCTGGTAGAAGATTCAAGAAATGTACTACTAGAAGTCTACATCAAGATAGTCACATGTGTGCTACCCAACCTGCAGGATGGCTGCTGGCTTAGTGTCTGCTTCTGATATCCCATGGCACAGCCATGCTAGAAACTCATAGAAAGAGGCTATAGGGCACAGGCTGATGATGGCCACAGATAAGTTATGTGCAGCCTAAGTTTTCCTTGCAAAGACAGATCCTTTGTCTTCCCCTGGGTTCAGCTGGGTGAGGGTTTTTACTACAGTGGCCAGAACCTGCATACACATAAGATACTAAGTATCCAATGATAGACTGAGTAGGTGTCTTGGGGAGTTTGTGGCATCAGGAATTGCTGGGTATAACCCAGCATCTCTTAGATGAAGAAGATTCATAGTTTTTCAAGAAAGTGGTAGTTTTTAATGGAACTGGAGTAAAGCACAGTTCTGAAAAGTAGGTAGTGATAGACGATCATATCTGTGCATGTGTGCACATGTTCTTGTGTGTTACTGGTGGCGTGGTCTGAGTAAAGGCAAACGATGCCTGTATGTGAGCTTGCATCTGACCAGCTGCTAGAGTCTCTAAGTCTCACTGCCCTTAGCTGTAAACTGGGACTGCTGAAAGCTGACTCCCACGCTCTTGCGGTTCCCTTGAGGTTGCTTGGGGTATATATGTATATATGTGGTCCTTATCAGAAATAAATATCATGATTTTTTTTGCAATAACCATTATGGAAATGGGCTGAACTGTGGTCCACTAAACCACATATGCTGAGATTCTGACAGCAATAGGAGAGTCCTGGAGCTGGGTCCCTGCCAGGTGAGCAGTTTGAGAAGAGGTCATGAGAATGGGGCTCTGGTGATTTTATCAATACTGCACAAGAAGAGATACCAGAAAGCTGTTCTCTCCACTCCACGAGGATAGTAAAAAAGCAGCCATTTGTATGCCAGGAGGGTAGTCTTCACTGGAATCCACCATGCTAGCCCCTGGTCTGACATCCAGCTTCTAGAACTGGAGGAAAGCAAACCTCTATCATTTGAGGGCAAGCCTTTGGCACACTTTGCTATAGCAGCCAATGTTTAGCAAGACATCGTATTCTAAGTCAAGAGACAGATCAACATAAGCCAACATTTTAAAGGATGCATCGAGTTTTCAATGTGAGTTTTACATAATAGATGATTTTACATCTACCATAAAAAAAATTAGGACTTCATTCTCATTGGCTGTCAAGACATGCCCACAGGTGCAAAGGTGGCACAAGCGTCAGGAGAGTAATCAACCACTTTATGATTGGATTTAAGGCCCATTCCACAAGATAAAACCCAGATGTGGCACCACTGTCAGGTCACAGTTAGACATAGTCCCAAGGGGAAAACCTACTGTTATTATCCTGTTAAACGGACATAAAGGTTAACCCGATTTTTAATGACTTGTTTCTGTAACCATACATTCATCTCTCAACCCTTATCATAGAAATGTCTACTTACAGTAGATGGTGATGAAGATGGAAGCCAACAACCAGCTAGGATGAAGAACACAAGAGACTTTAGATTACTGGGCCCTAAATGAAGCATCTTTACCACAACCTCTCCCCTCAAGGCTCAGGGAATGTTGTGGAAGCAGAGTGGAAAGACAGTAAGATCGTGAGGCAGTGGATGAATACAAGGGAAGCCTGTCCTCTGAGCACAGCAAAACAGCTGAACATACAGACTCACAGTAATTGTGATAACATGCATAAGGTCTGTGTAAGTTCAAACCAGACAAAACCCCAGAATGAAGAGGAAAGCTAGGCATGAAATCCAGCCCCTAGATGGCCATACTCCAGTGGAAGACTAGAAGCCAAGAATATATGAGCAGCAGAAACTGGACTTGTTAAAAGACACAAGCTAAACAGGAAGTAGAGGAGGCAGGGATCTGAAAAGACTTTGGGGAAGAGATGACTATGATCAAAACACACTGTATGAATTCTCAAAGAATAACAAAAGAACCACTGAAGTACTTAGCCTTAAGTTTGCAATATAAACTAAAGAGAGATGAGCCCATAAAATGTGCAAAACTTTGATGACCCACTTAAAATAAGAACAATATTACACCAAGGTAGAAAAAGAGAATATCAATAGTAAAACAAGTCAGCACAGGTAGGAAAATATGAATGCTAGTGTTGTCTGCCTTCAGCAGTCTGAAGTCCAGCTCTGCCAGGGCCTGATCCCCCCATGGCAGGCCGTTCATGAGCGTGAAACCCACTGATGAGCAAGCCTGGATGTGAGGCTCGGTTCGGCAGCTGTGACGGATCTGCTATTACGCAGCTGTTAAGACCCCAGTAAAAGCCTTTTTGAGAATCATTCTCTCTTTAATTAGAAGCCCTTGGCTGTCCTATTAAATCTAAATTAAGTCCTTATTTGAAGCGGTTAATTTGAAGATTTAACCAAACGTGGACACCTGCAAGAGAGCAATTTCGGTTTTCAGCCCTTGTCAGGACCTGGCATTTCTCAATCACTTGAGTTTGGAGACCTGGCCTTACCACTTAGAGAGCTGAAGGCATCTCATGGTGGGTATGAGACTTGGCAAGTATACATACCCACATGTATGCATGCGTGCAGCTGTATGTGCCTCTGTGTGTACTTAAACTAAATGTCCTGATAGCAAACAGGTTGCAAACGCTTCTGTCAGACAAAGTGCAATTCAATGACCACACAAAACCAGATTTCAGTTGTGAAGGTTCTAGTTAGTTACATGCAGGAGGCTCTGCTCCTCCATAGAAACCTGCTTTACTGCTTATGTCGCCTTGGGCAGGGCCTCATGAGCCGTGTAATGTTCAGTTCATGAGCTTCCTGGGTCTTGTGAGACTCTCTCCTCCCACAGGAAGAAGTGCTTCAGAACTGCTACCTGTGGAGGAGCCTGGTCCCATGCAGGTTGGGGAAGAAGGCCTGAAATTGGAACTCATTGCACCCATGTTTTTGCTTACCAACCACCATTTTCAAAGTTCTTCAAACATTACTTTTGAGTTACATAGTTACTCACCATCTCCCATTTCTAAAAAGCTATGATGGTAACATTTTAACTCAGTGCTGTGGCTAAGTGCATGTTCTCTGAGGAGGGTTAGGCGAGTTTCAGTCCAGCACTTTGTCTTTTGTGGACAGCTGTCAGTCCACTGAAGACAGGGTGAAACAAACTCCAAAATTGGTGTAAATACAAACATTAACACAGTACATTAACCACCTATTTTAACCACTCTTCTGTCTTAAGGACTGCTACAGCTAAACAGCTAAAGACATTGGGCCTTCAGTCCCGATGAACTCAGATGCCCACCGGGCACCCTGCTCTGGTGGATCAGTTAAAATCAGGCTTTGTGTATGTGTGCGAGTGTGTGTGTGTGTGTGTGTGTTTGAGTGTAGCAGATTATGCTGGCTGAGCCATAGTTTTAGGATTATAGAAAACCAAACTTATTTACAAGAAATAGCCAGAAAGAGCACAAAGAGAGGTGACAGGTTGCAATTAATTTTACCATTCCAGTAAATTAGGTTACCTGTTGACAATGACCACTATAGTATAAAGAAGAGACTATGTTCATTGATTAATCGTATCAATAATTCTAATCAATAATTGGTTATTCTTAATATGTCTATATTAATAATCTAAAAACAGCCTCTTTTAAACTTAAGATAGAGTGCTTATTTACTGAGTTCTGGGTCCAACACAAGAATGATTGTTTTAATTCTCTACCTGGGTGGCATGGGCAATAATCCAGTTTGTGCTTCACAAACTTAACAAGTAACGAAGCCATGAATGTAAGAGAATATACTTCTATCTACATTTACCCAGAGATATGCCAGGAGCCCTGGGATCTGGGCTCAAACTATGTTCAGGGCTGCCCTATTTCCCCAGCTAAGTGGAAAAATTTTCACCTCTACCGCTCCAGGTCTTCTGGGACCCTCCAAACCCTAGAGACAACTGGACTTCAGAAGATCCAGAAGCCTAGCCATAACCAAGGAGCCTCATAAGCATTTTAGTAATTCAATTTGAGAGGGAAAAAGAGAGGGGGGGGAGAGGGAGGGAGGGAGGGAGAGGGAGAGAGAGAGAGAGAGAGAGAGAGAGAGAGAGAGATCAGTGTTGTTTGAATTTAATGGCTTTCTTAATTTTTAAAATACTATAATTTTTATTCTCAAGCTGTGTGTGTGTATGTGTGTGTGTGTATGTGTGTTTGTGTGTGTGTGCACACGCATGCTCACGTGCATCTATGCGGGGGTGTGAGCACATGAGAGAGTTACCCACAGCTGCCGAGGTGTTGGATCTCTTAGATCTGTATTTATCTGCAGTTGTGAACTGATGCAGATGCTAGGAATGACCTCAGGCAATCTTCGAGAGTGGCACATGCTCTTACCTCCTGAGCCCTCACTCTTACCTTTACCTTTTTAGTTCTGTAAATATTTCCTATGCTGGTTGATCTCCTGAATGATTTACTAGACTTCTGCTCATTTTCCCATTACAGTGTTCCCTGCAGCTTATCGGCACATGCATGTACACACATGAACAAAAGTAAGTGTGGTATAAATGTCTACACGGCAGACGTAATTTGCTGCTGCGTGTTTTGAGAGCCGATACCATTGTGTAAAAGGTAGAAGAACCCCCTTCCATTTCCCTGATATGAGCTCTGTATAACAGTTTGTCCTTGAAGAGAACTCATCCAGTAGTAAACTGGTAACTACTCCCACATTGGGTTCTGATAATTTTAACAACTTCCACCGGGAGATGGTTTTACAAGAATGCAAACACCTGTTGAGTTGTCATTGTATATGTTTGCCTGTGGCATCTTGCCGAGGAGACCTCTCTTTCTGAAGAAGTTCCTGCTGGGACTCATTTGCTTCATCTTCTAATCTCTGCTGCCCCAACACACATTAAAATGACATCATTTGGATTTCCTAAAATAAGTAGCATATTACTAAAAAACCATTCTGCTGGCTTACGTTTAACTTTGCAGCTCGCTCACTCATCTGCTGTAGCTCTTACGACAGTGACTCTGTGGAAAGACCCAAGTGCAAAGCAAGGGGTCAGTCCACAGCTGCTCAGTGACACATGCTTGGGAAGACCTTCATAGTGCTGAGGGAGATTCTGCACCTGCTCATCATCAGGAGCAGAAAGAGAGAGAGAGAGAGAGAGAAAGGAGGCAGAGCCAAGCTGGCTCCAAGAACCTGATCTCCTCATGCTGGTCCTACCCACGAAAAGATCCCAAACAGAACCCTAAATTAGAAACTGGGACTTTAATTCATGAGTCTGTGAAGGACCTGTTGGCATACATTTTTTTCAACCTACTTTAATAAGTGTTCAACCTTCCCTCTAACCCACCAGAGGTAGTGGAAAAGAAAAGTTATTAGGACTCGGGGAATGTAGACCTGTTTAGAAGTAGTTCTTTGGAGTTGAATCCAATCTTAGTTGTCAGGATATCAGCAGTTTAGTCCCATAGCAAACACCAAAATAGGAATCAGCAGCTGGAGTCCAGTTCTCTTGGCAGTTACCACACACAAACCAGCAAGGGCAGTTCAATCCAGAAGACACCGCAAGGCTCGCCAACTAGCCCAAGGCTATAGAAGCAGCAAGAAGAGGCAGGAACTTCACAAGAAAGCCCCTTGGCAAGTTTCTCTCTAAGGCTTCACCACAAGTGGAGCCCAGCAATCCAATGTAAGGTGAACATGTGTGTTGTCAGCAAGGGATAGTGAGGCAGAGCAAAGCAAGCCGATGCTCGCGCTCCCACTGTCTCTGGAGTCATATTTATACTCCTGAAAATCATTTGTCCTTTCATGTGTTTGCTATAGCAAAACATCCTTTCACCTGTGTGCCCCAACAAAACAGCATTTGACATAACTGACTTTCCAAAGAAACCAGAAGTTTCCACCTCAGGAACCTTATTTATTTATCCTTATTATGACCATTTACCTATGTGTGTATGTATACACACATAGGCAACGGTGGATGAGCAAGTGGAGTTCAGAGAACAACTTGCAGGAGTTTTTTTTTCATCTTTTAACCTATCATCTCTGGAATTGAACTCTGATCATCACACTTGCCATCAGGTGCTTTGACTCTCTGAGCCATCTCATCAGCTGTGGGACACACGTATATGGAAATATAACATTTGCTCTTGAAAGTTTATAATGCAAACGTGTGTTATGTTGTATATCAACTGCACAACCTTAGGCTGCAGGAATGTGTCTTTTCATATGCATTCAACTGGAAATTTGTTTTGTTATTTTTTTTTCCCTATGTGGTTTAACAGTAGTTAACGTGTTTTTATATCGTGGGGATGCCCGAGATGCTCTGACCTATGGCATCTTCCATAGAATGACCTGAAGTGCATTTTCCGTCAGGGGCATCTGTCTGTATAGTGATTGTGAATCTGTGCCAGGCTTTACCAGTTGGTGTTTTAAAGTGAAATCTGTTCTATATTTATTTATTTTTTCTTTTATCATGTGCATTTGCATATGTTTGTACGTGAGGGCATATAAAGGCCCAAGATTGACACCAGGAGCCTTCCTTCAACAGCCTCCACCTTACTGAGGTATAACCAACCCCTCAATTGAACCCAACTGGCTGGAACACAAATATCCCTAGTCTAGCCAGGCAGTTTGGTGCAGGGAGCACCTGTCTCTGGCCTCTAATCTCCACTTTTCAAAGGTTGAAATTACAGGTACACCGTCATACTTACCCAACATTTAGGTGGATTCTCAGGATCTGAGCTCTGGTCCTTATTCTTACAGCCTGTGTCTGTGATGGTTAGATTTAACTGACAACTTGGCACAATCCAGCATCATCTAGGAAGAGAGTCTTGAGGACTTTTTTAGAGCTGGATGGTCTGTGGGTATGTTTGTAAGAGATTGTCTTGATTTATTTAATAAATAGTTTTATAATCATTTTTATATGTATACATATAAATAATTTATGCATTATTTTATATTAAATATAATATATAACATATTACTAATATGTAATATATTAATATATATCATATTACTAATATGTAATATATTAATATATATATCACCCATTGTCTCATGAATGTGTGGTCTTGATTTGATCCTTTTCCCAGTATACACATGTATGTATATATACATAATTTTTAATATTATATATAATATTTATGTGTATTATATAAATATATAATTTATAAAAATATAAATACATTTATATATTTTATATAAATAATTTACATATGAATTATTTTATAAAGGAGACTCAGCTCATCCTGAGTGGCACCATTTCTTACACAGGGGTCTAACCCTCTGAACAACATAAAGGAGACTGACCCTAGCTGAGAGCCAACTGAAAAGCAAGAATGAGTTTGTTCTCTCTTGGCCATGGATGTGAGGTGATCAGATGCCTGAGTCCCTGCCTTGGCTTCCCCTTGGTCACGGACTATGGCCTGGAGCTGTGAGCCAATCTACCCTGTCTCCTGCAGCTTAGGGGGGTTGTCAGTGCAACAATGATCCTAGGGATAGGAGAAAAAGCTTTAACCCATGGAGCCAGTCCCCCACCCTCTGTTCATTCTTTCCAGGTTTAGGCCTATGCCATAATCATGTAATCAGATTTAGAAAAACGATTTAGCTAAATTAGATATCGATCTTTAATAGTAAATTAACTTAATAAATTAATTAATTTACAAATTAACTTACATGATCAATACATCTACAATACTGAGTTACACTTGTGGATTTGTTTATGTGTCCACACTTAGACTCTGTATACAGGTTAGTATTGTACCCTTTCTATGTTTGACTGTTTTTTTTTTCCACAGTCACAAACACGTCCTCACAATTATCCCTTCCTCCTGTGTGTATGCTGTGTGTCTGCTGATCATCGAGTTTGTGTGCATTTGTGCTAATCAATCATCCCTTCCATTAGCTCTAACGTTTAAAGCGCAGTCTTTTAACTTTCCAGAGATGCTTTTGCCTTCTAGTAACACTAACAATATTATCCCCTTACTTCTATTTTCATAAATCACACATTTTCTTACCTCATTTTATTGGCAGACAAAAAAATGGCATTGTTGACTGTAAGTCCATCTCCTTTTCTTAAAGTTAACATAAAATATTCTAAACTCAGTTGTTTGGCTTTGGTGGGGAACTTTAATACATGATTAAGAAGCTGAGTGTGGTGCATAAACCTTCAAAGCCAGCACTCCAGATACAAGGGGAGACAGGCAGGTCTATGTGAATTCCAGACCTGTCTTGGCTATATATCAAGTTCCAGGACAACCAGGGCTATATAGGGAAGCTGCCTCAAACAACACAAAACAAAACAATCCAATTAATAAACAAATGCCACAGTTTCCTCATGTGTGTTGCTCAGAACACTGCTTTAAAACAAATACTTATATTGACATTCCATCACACATTTCTACCCATCGACTCATGAATGTGAGGTCTTGATCCTGTTCCTGGTATGCACTACTTCACACCTCAATGAGATGAACTTGCAGTGGGTCCTCCATGACTTGCTTTCAGCAACGTATTATGGGACTCAGAACTGCATGGACTATGTGTACCTGTCATCTACTTTGAACTGGTTGAAATGAGAGAAAGTCCTAAATGACACCTCAAGCTGGCTTTGTGGGAAGTGGATCACCTCCAGAAACTGTACTGTGTTTGGAAAATAGGAGGTGGTTGGCTACCATTCAGCAACTCTCATCCCTCGGCCCAGTCTTACCCCACTTGATTGCTGGGAATAAACTACCATAGACCAGGTGAACTGGAACAGCAGGAACAGCAGGAACTAATTCTCCAAAGCTCTGGACACAGGAAATCCTAGATAGAAGGTATCCTGGGTGGTTTTGTGTATCAGCTTGACACAAACAAGCTGGAGTTACCAGAGAGGAAGGATCCTCCCTTGAGGAAATATCTCCATGAGATCCATCTGTAAGACATTTTCTTAATTAGTGGTCAAAGAGGGGAGGCCCCAGCTCATTGTGGGTGGTGCCATCCCTGGGCTGGTGGTCCTGATTTCTCTAAGAAAGCAAGATGTGAGAGGTGGCAGAGTAAGCAATCCAGTAAGCAGCACCCCTCTATGGCCTCTGCATCAGCTCCTGCCTCTAAGTTCCTGCCCTGTGTGAGTTCCTGTCCTGACTTCCTTTGGTGATGAACAGCAATATGGAAGTGTAAGCTGAATAAACTCTTTCCTCCCCAATTTGCTTCTTGATCATGATGTTTTGTGCAGGAATCCAAACCCTGACTAAGACAGAAGGCCTTAATTTGGTGTCTGTCTGTGAAGCTTTCTGCACGGCAGGCACTGTTTCTGTGACCTGAGGTAGAGAGGGGGGTAAAGCTTCCCTGTGGGTCCTGTTTGCAAAAATAATGATCCACCTATGAGAGCCCCATATTCAGGACACCGCCCCATCCCAAAGGACTCCTAACACCTTGAGGATTTTAATATTGCTAAAATTTTACTTTATTCTTAATCCTAGAAGTGAATATTTCAGCTATAAATTGTGGGCATAAATGTTCAGCAATAGCACCCACCCTTGATCTAGCACCTGTGTAGTGTCCCTTAGTCCCCAGCTCCCCAGCCTTCAACTTACTCTGTCTGCCGGGTGCTCTACAGTCAATTCTCTCTAACCACAGGGACCTTGTGACTATTTTACATTCGGTCCTGCAGAATAGGCAGATGGCTGCTGCCCTATTCTGAGCCATCTCTGTATTTCCAACTGCATTGTCTGCAGTGTGATTTAATCTTAAAAGTACTGCTTCTTAGTCATAGAGTATAGAGTGGGTATATGTATAATTATATATGCTCAAGCCTATATTAGCATTTAGAAAAATCAACCAATAAAGAACTCAAGGTATTTTGATGCATACAAATTTTAATAGGAATTATTAATTTCCTAATCTATCATTTATAGTGTAAGTTCCTCTATTTACACAATTTCAAGACTCTTCTGACTTTCATAAGCCAGTGTCAGGAGCTGATGGCTTCTTGCCTGATATCTCCACTCGCAAATTTGGGTGTGTGTTAGTTGAAGTAAAGCAGAGGCTGGAAGGGAAAGGAAGGCTGTGCCTCCCTCACTGCCAAGGAGCCTAATGGGGCCAGCCTTGTTTTCTGTGTTCAGGCACTTGGCCAAGGGGGAGTCAGAATCTCACAGGCATTTTCCACAGTCAGTTTGAATCTTCATTCATCCAAATAAAATATTTATCATCCAGCTTAAATAGTGTCTGATGTCGTTTTCATAAATCTCTGTTTCCCCAGGGTTGACCTTACTTAGTGTTCATTGGCATTTCTGAGCGACCAGACCATCCATGCACTTTTCCCATTAGGGGCCCTTCTCTTCCCAAGCAAGGTGCAAGCACGTCTTCATCCTGAATTGTTTAGGTGGAGATCTTGAAATTTGACTATGAAGCTGGGAACAGTGGTCCTATCCTATCCACAACTGTTCCATTACCAAAGGTCAGGCAAGAGGTAGCTGAAGAATATGATGTCCTGGAGCTGGAGCAAGAGAGAGTCCATGGGAAGCAGGCTTTCTTGAAGGACATGCAGTTCACTCTGGAACTCACAGCAGCTATGATGCCCTGCAGAAGACCTGAAGAAGATGGGCCTGTCAGAGTTCTGTCATGGAGTGGGAAGGGTCTCCTGAGGCTTCACCTCTGAAGCATTCGAAGCAGTTGATCGTTGTTGGAAGAACAGGGGCAGTGATGTAGCTGCTGAAGGTGTCCTTGTTGCAGTAAACAATGTCTCCCCCACGCTCCTGTGAGCAACGCAATGAAACTCATCACCGGATTATCTAAAAATATATAGAAGAGTTTGAGAACATAGGGGGTACCAATGGAGAAGTGGAACAGGACTGGTTGGGGTAAGAGTGAGACAAAGGTGGAAACAGGAACTGAATAATCAAAACACATTATGTACATGTGTGAAATGTTATAATAAAACCATCAGGAACTATTAATATATAATCAAATAATCAAAGGCAAACACTTTTCTTTATTTCTTTCATTTGTTTCGAAAATAGATTCTTCTCTCATAAAATATATCCCCAGCCAGTTTTCCCTCCCTCCCTCCACTTGTCCTAGCTCCCCCTACCTCTCTTCTTACCCAAATCCACTCCCCCCTTCAAAAAAAAAATAAAGTGTGGCACACATGCTTCTGATTTGGGATTTGCTGATGGGGCTTCTCTCTTCCAGGTAGGAAGATTTGTGCTCTTGCACAGCCCTGAGAGAACAGAGAACTGCATGGGGTCTTTCACTGGTGGGTAGCACAGACTTTCACTTAATGGTCTGGGTGGGACTGAGTCAATTAGGCTCCTATGACCAAGTGGTTTGTGTGCAAACAGTAAAAGGAAGGGCTCGTGTCTGCCTAGCCAGATGAGCAGGAGCAGGGCCAAGGCCAGGAAGGATTCTCATGTCAAGGTGCCCTGATGACAATGAGCAGCTTGTACACTGCTAGAAACTTCGATGTTAAAAATCCAAGTTTAGATTTAGATTTAAATCTTCTTGGAAGAGGGGAATCGGGATGAGGGTTTGCGGGACTAAAGGACCTCGTTTCTTGTTTTCAGAACTCTAAAGCGGAGACATTGATGGATGGAAGTGAGTTAACATGCTACCCCTCCTGGGATATTTGAATGTTAACTGAATTACTCTCTGATCTGTGATTACAGGCATGTAGGCAACTGACACCTGACTACACGCTGGTCTGGTTCTCCCGCCTTTCTCCGCTTGTGTCCCAGCTAAACAAATTCCCCCATGTTAACTGAGTGTTGCCATTTGAATCCATGAGGGTTTAAAGTTCATTTCTAACTGAGAAATCTGTTAGTTTTATGTTTGTGTGGCTGACATACACGCCCTGCTTCTTCCACCCTTTGACCTGTTCCAGGCCACCCTCTTTGAGTTCTACCCTTTGACCTGTTCCAGGCCACCCTCTTTGAGTTCTTCCTTCAGCTCCTAAGTGGATACCTGTTCTGGGGACACAAGGACTAGAAGCTCCCAATGCTGCCCCCTGACTTTGGAGTCTAGAGCTACCCTCTTTGAAGAGGGGCATTGTATCACTTACTTCTCACTGCTGTGGTGAACACTGGACAGAAGCCACTGAGGGAAGAAAGCGTTTGTGTGCCCACAGATTGAAGATGCAGTTCATCATGAGTGGACAGCCTATGGGCAAGAACTTGAGGCTGCTGGTCACATTGCTTTCACCACCAAGAAGCTGGGAGCAGTTAACACCAGTGCTCAGCTTGCTTTCTCTTGTTTATTCAGTCAGGGACTCCCACTATAGAACAGCGCTGTCAACAGTTAGGGTGTTTTCCCAACTCAATTAACCTAATTTCCCTCCCTCAGAGGAGGCGCACCCAGGCTCGTTGTCTTCTAGGTGATTCTAATTTCTGTCGAGTTGATCCTGGATATGAACTATCCTAGTCACCATCGTGCCTCATGCTGAGGCTGAAGAAAGGACAGCAGGAGGTACAGATCGCTTCTGGGAAGAAGAATTTAATTTACAGTTTTCTGTTGTCTAGCCTGTTTTCCTCCATTTCCTAGCAGTGTAAGAGAAAGGGGACAGAACCACACCAATAGATTGTGTATCTAGATGTGAGAACACACAGAGAGATTGTATGGAACCCTGCCCCAGCCCAGAAAACTGAATGCCAACAGAAACAGGAAATGACTTTTGCTATCTAGACCTTTGATGATTGGATGGCTTGTTATCCCAGCAAAGCTTGCCTGTCCTGGCTGGTGCATTACCACATAAGGCTGTGAGGCTTCATCAGGAGGTGACATACACAGAGCCTGGCACTGGGGCTTGCTTGTGGTTACACCAGGAAGTTGTTAGGTCCATTCTATCTTCTTTCAGGATACAAGCACCAGCAGATTGACTGCAAATTACCCTCTGGCCTCCATACACCATGGCATGAGGATGTTCTCACACATGTGCAAACACACGCAGAAAGAGACACAATAAAATATTTCTTGTTAACCCCTATGAATAATACTGACCAACCAAATGCTGTAGAAACGAGTGGAAGTCTGTGGCTCAAGATTCCTGCTGGAGGTTTCAGGTGTCTCTGCTTCCTTCTTGGATAAGTAATTTGAATGAAAAGCCCTCACCATCCCATGTGCCCTGATCTCTGCTCTCTGGGGTCCCTGACTCTCTGAAACTTGGCCTTCCAGAACAGAGAACTTAATAGCTGCTATGTTCTGTGAGCATCTTTCTTAACTACCTTCAACCATAACCTTGTTACCAGGTAGCTCTGGAAGACTGGTGATATGCACCTTGCCAATTGATACTATATGGCACCTGGACTTACCCAAATGCTGGATTGTTGGCCTCTATGATGTCACTTGCAGCCAATCCTAGAATATGGGGCGCAGGAGGATGCATTTCATGGATGCAGGTGTGCAGGCTCAGATGCAGAGCCTGCTGATCAATCGGCTCCTCTCTTCCAGGTAGGAGGATGTGTGTGAGCTTCCCATTGCCCCGAGCTCGGCTGCTGTGAAGATGAGATGTGTTTTCAGCTTGCAGTAAGAAGGACTTCGGTATCTTTCAGAGCAGCCGCACTGTCCGGAAGGTGAAAGACCAGGAATGTCCTGTGGAAGAAAGTTTGCAAAAACTAACTCAGGTTTTATTCGACAGTATTAAAATGAATGTATCCCAAAGCTTTAATAATGCTTCCAGACATGTCTCTATTTCAGTCTTTTCTGATATGTCACACAAGCTGGTATTAAATCCTCTGCATCTCTGTGACAGAGAAAAATGTGTACTTGCAATGTGGCCATTGTAATGCAAATCTCCAGGGAGGTCAGGAGGGCCCTGGCTGTTCACAAGCTCAAAACCTCCAGCCGCTGAGTGTTTCCCTTTAAGCTTCCTAACTATGGTCAACTGTTTATAATAACCCAGGAGACTATGAACATTTACTAAAATATTTCCTTTAGAAAAAAATTCAGGGAAAGCTGCACCAACCAAATTTAAAAGCAAATTCAGGAAGATATAGACAAGTACTCAATAAACATTTGCTGTGCTTCCCTCTGACCCTGCCTTCCTTCCGGGCTCAGCCCCACCTACCTAAGTGACAGAACAATTCTAATGAGAAAGACTCATGACTCTAGAAGACAGCAAGAGAAGAACAGTTAAAGTATCATGTTCTGACCGAAAATCAACCACGAGCGAGCACAAACTCCTAACTGAAGAGCATATTTAGGCGCTGGGGATGTAGCTCAGTCTGCCTAGTGCATGGAGTCCTACACTGAATTCCCAGCCCTGTTTAAAACCCAGCCTGGGAGGCATGTGGGTACACGTATGTAATTTTAGTACTTTGGAGGTGGAAGTAGGAAGATTGTAAAGATGAAAGTTCAAAGTTGTCGAACACATATCCAATTTGAGGCCGGCCTAGGTTAGATGAGCTCTCATTAAAAAATAATAATAATAAAATTTAAAAAACATTATTTGAAGGGTAAAAATACTGAATTGTAATCCCTATCCTGGCCTGCTTTGCATCCTGGTGACTTTACTGAAGTTTCCGTTGTTGTCTGTTTTGTTTTGTTTTTGATGTACGTGTGCAAATGCACGTGTGTGTGTATAGATGTGTGTGGAGGCCAGATGAGTCATTGCTAAAGCACCATATCCCTGCTTTTTGGCACAGAGTTTTTCACTGATCTGAAACTTCCCAAGGAGGTTGGTCTTGCTGTCCAGCAAGCGCTAAGGATCAGCTAGTCTCTGCCTTCTCAGCACTGAGATTACAAGTGTGTACCACCATGCCTAGTGTTTTTACTTGGATTCTGGGATTCAACAAGGCTCTGCAAATGGCTTTGATAGGGAATTGGCAAGGTTTGGCTGAACAGAGTATTCCCATCACTCTTGTTCCTGTGGTCATCACTGCCCATTCTTATGGTTTATCTAGTGACGAGGAAACTCAGAAAAGCACTGTGAGCGTTCTTTAGCAATCATCAAGAGAATGACCCTTGTTAAGTCAGGCTTAATACTGACTCTTCAGTGACTCAAGGTAGACACAGCAGGTCCCACAAACCAGTGTAGCCAATGCCCCATCTCCATGCATACGAGCTTGGCAAGGACTTTTTGGCACATCTCTGACAAATAGTAGATGGAGAAAGAAACACATATTTGGACATCATTGGCTCTGAGTTTGGGGTTAGTGTTTTTTAAGCCCGAGAAGCTTCACATGAGTAGAGTTTTGCATGCTGGTTATTCGAAGATGGCAGTAGTCATTTCTCTGTCTCCTGGAGGTCATTTATCTTGGAACAACTTTCCTCATGCTGCTTCCTAGTTCTTAGGATGTGGGATCAAAGGAAAGGATTCACCTGAGTGGTATAGTTTAAGCAGAAGATTATTCAGTGAAGCATTCTCTCCCAGGGAAGCTGGAGAAGGTTGTTCCGATAAAGGGAAACAGCCAGGTGCTTCTATAGTGTAGATTTAAAGAAGTTTGGGAGACTATGTATAAAGTGAGGTGCATGCTCATGGGGTAAGATGAACCCCCACCTAATCATGGTAGACTTGATCTCCCATTTATTATATTTCTTCCCATGATCCTCTAAAAAGCCTATGGGGAGTGATCAAAACTATGATACAAATGATGAGAATAAAGCTAGGGTCTTTTGAGAATGTGGACTCTTCCTTAGTGATGCTGTGTGGTAACTGGGAATGTATCCTCTGTCTTAGGTTGTGACCTACATGAAGCATTGCAACTGCAGCTGCAAGAATGAATAACTTCAATGGTTGTTCCGACAACTGAAAGACAGCTGCAGGTTTCTCTGGCTGTTTCGTATCAAACTCCTTGCCCACCTTGCGTCACCTGCATGAAATAAGAGCAGCTAGCTTCTTCTAAGAAAAAGCATGAATGATTTTTATCTGTGGAGGGTCCTAGAACCTCTGTGGTATCTTACCAATGTCTGGAGTCCTTTCTGAGGTAGCCTCAGATCACCTTGACAGTCCACAAAGCATCCAAAGGACTGCATCTACCTTGTTCCCTAGGGCCAAATACTGGGTACCAATGGCCAATCCAAATAAACCAGAGAAGATGCAGAACACTGGTGGAACCATGTTTCTTTGGCTATATAAAGTTGCATTCATACAACCCTGACATTCTTACACTTCCTGCACTTATACGTTCAACTACATCAATAGATAGTGTGGAAAGAGAAAAGATGACTGGACTCCCTTATGGCTGGAGATACAGGGAGATAGCTTTCAGAAGGATGTATTAGAAGGATCAGGATGATAGCGATCTAGACTTAGGTACTCTTGATGGAACTATGGAGTTTCCTGTGGCAGACTCCAGGGTGGGACCCCAGACAGAAGCAACAGAAAGGCTGATACTGGTACTCTTGCTCAGTTTTGGTCTTCCTCTTCAGGTATGGTTCTCATAGCCCTTTCTGATCCTTCCTTGCCTGAACCTACAGAGGCACTGAGAACTTGTAAGTTTCCTCTGCTCAGACAAGTCAATCTTTTCCATAACTCTATACTCTGACACCAGAATCTAGATGCCCCTGCCCACCCCATATAAAACTGTTATTGTGCTGTTCAGTGACCTACTGCAGACTTTGGGACATCAGCGGATACTCAATGGATACAAAGCTCCAGGAATATATTGGAAGGGTACTTTGGGGGTGAATTTGCACCAAGAAGTACTGTAGGCACAATGTGAGCTCATTCCCACACTAAAAGGAAAGAGATTTAACATCTCTACCCTTTCCAAGCTCCAGGCTGAAGTTAGAAGTTCACCATGGCCATGGACCTCCTCCAGCGTGTCTGCCAACACACAGTGCCCACTGTCCAGCCAAGATAAGTGCCTTTACTGAACCTCTCTGGAACATGAATTTAGTTTCAGCTTTTATAGTGAACCCTCTCTGGCCCTCAGGATTTATGGAGTAGTGCTCATATTCAGAACATTCTGGAGATACTGTATCCTGCTTCCAATACTGACAGACACACTCACTCAGGAGAATCATGCAGATTCTGTTGTGGGCTGACCTCAGGCATCTTCTGGGTAAAGAGAAAGGATGTAGGGGTCTAACAGTTGCTTATATCTCATGGTTTTAGGAAAGGTATCATGCAGTTCTGTGAGTTTCTCCAGGTAGAATAAGTAACGAGACAGTTCAACACATGGTTCAGTGGATTGTTGGGGTCCATATGGTTTACAGTTCCTTTCTCAAGTACAAACCCTAACCCAGATGTGTTCCCATGACAGAAGAAAACTGCAGGTATGAGATAAAGCCTAGGAGGTATGTGCCTCAGGGCAAAACAAGGTCGTAAGGGAAGTGCAGAAGAAGAACTCAGATAAGGGGTCAAAGATACTGTTTGTTCAAGCACTACTTGCAGTGCTTTCTCAAGTAGCCTAGCCAAACAATATATAAACAGGAGACATAAAATAAAGTTGGCAATTAATTCACTCATTCTTAAAGTGAATCCAGAGTCTTGTATCTATGTCTACCATTACCCTCTTCTCCAGGTATCTTGAAAGTCATGGCTGCACTGGCTAGGGCACTGGATAAATTACAAACTGGAGTAAGAATAAGATGGAGAACAAAGATAAACTACAAAATAGACAAGCACCACTTTCTTCCAATATGCCTGTTGACTGATCTGTGGCAGATCCTGGTTTCAATCAGAAGAGAGTAAGAACCACATGGGAAACATGTAACATCATTGCCGAAGACACAGAAGGTTTTAGCACATTAATCACCAAGTCAAAGCAAATTAACAAACAAGACTCAGTTTCTGTTTCTCTTCTTTAATTTGGTTTATTTTGAAAGAAGTCAAACTCTGGATTCTCTACAGCTTTTTAACAGGATGGACAGTGCAAATATAACTGCCGTTTTGCTTTATGAGGCACTGTGGTACCAAGGATTCTTGTACTTGTCACAAGAAAATTGATCCTGCCCTTCCGGTGCCTGGTCACTCTCAACCTTATCCTCAATACCTATTGTGGTCCCCTGTTTTATAAATTCTGCCTTAAAGCATGTCTTCCCAGGACCTGGACTCTTGAGTACCTGAGTCCTGATCCCCTAGGCTTTTGTATTGGCTTCTCATCTGGACAGCATTACCTCACCTCTGGTTCCTCAAACGCCCAGGCTTTCCAGGTATCAGACTTTGGGGCTTGCTCCAACACCACAAGCAACTTAGAGAGAACCTTTCTACAAATCTCATCCTCAGAATCAACATGATGTCAGACAACATCCTTATTTATAAAGACCTTAACTTTTATCATGAAGGTAGTTCTCAAGCTTCCTAATGTTGTGATACTTTAATACAGCTCATGTTGTGAATGACCCCAAACATAAATTTATGTCATTGCTACTTAATAACTCTTAAGTTTGTTACAGTTAGGAATTGTAGTGCAAATATCTGATATGCAGGATATCTGATATGTGACCCCTGTGAAAGGGTTCTTTGACCCCCAAAGGGATCACAACCCACATGTTGAGAACCACTGCTTTATAGCAATGACATATACTCTTGTCTCACAGTAAGTTACAGTCACTAGTGGATATTTATTTCCACGGTGCTATGGATTTGTGAGATGGAGCTGGTCACACAGTAAGGTCTCTATGACCTATATTCTTATCCTCTCCCTGTTCCAGAAGGTGCCAGCATGATGATCTCCATCATCTCATCTGTACCAGGCAGACTGTTTTCTGGGAAGATGCACCCCCACGGCCAGAGCTTCCTTAGAACTATGTTCTCAGCCTACCTGTTCACTCTCCCACCTAAACCTTCCACAAGTTTTCTACATCTTCTCCTCACAGCTTCCCTGCTCAGCACCACCCTTGCTAACTACATTTCTCAGAGACTGGGCCTGCCTAAAGAGACCCTGCACAAGTGTTCCAGCATCTTGGCCATCAGACCTCCAATCCCCATAAACTTACCTGCTCCCATTAGGAGCCATATTTCACTTGGTCCTTCTATACCCTTTCAGGTGCCACCATCCTGGTGCTGACAGACCTCTCAGCTATTAGTTCAGAGCTGAGTCATCAGAGTTTGAGAAGGCAAACTTATTGAAGCTCACACTTGAATTTTCCATGAAATTTACGTACTGTAGGCTTCCTTTTCTTTTATGCTAAAAATTCTCAGTCTGAATGACATCATTATAGAATTATAGATTCTCACAGGCTGTGTCCACAACATGCACAAATACCCAAAGCATCTCCCTTTTGGTTACTTTGGGTTCTTGTATGTGTTCTTTAAACAGATCACAGTCAGAGTGAATGAACTTCAAAAGATCATCCCAAACTCACTTGAGGTAGTCTTCCCTAGTGTGCTGATTGGCTGGCTGTATTTTACCTGCCTGTATTTTCTCTTACTCACCTGTAGCCAGGATGCTGGTCTGGGAAGTCTTAAGGTGGCATCCCTTACCCTTGCTGCTGACTCCAACTTGAATCACAAGTGCTACTGAAGTCTGCCACACATCCAAAGATGAGCCTTCTACACAGTCCTACAGAGCAGCCCTTCAAGGCGAGCACAGTCACCACTGACATTTCTGTTTACAGCACTCCCTTTAAAGCCCCACACAGAACATCTAGTATTTCCTCTTCACCCAGTACAGTGGTTCCCAGTGTCTCCTTTATTCTGAGGAGCTGGGATCAGCCAGCATATTATCCAGGGCTCTGTGACCTTGGGGATTCTCTTATTTGAAAGCTGTCTCTGGCATGCCTCAGCTGCATCTCAAATCTTCTGTGAGGTTAATTGAAAGATGATCCCAGAGGAGCCTGCTCATGGGAATGCACCAAAGGCATCTTTGCAGCATGGGATTCAAAAACAATGGAAATGCCATTTGATGTAACACAAAGACAGCAACCATGAACAGAGAGGCACAAGTGGAGTGGTGTAACTTCCAAGCCTGGGCTGTAGGAGGATGTTACAGCACCAAGCCAGTGCCAGTGTGGCAAGAAAGGGAGCCCAAGTGAGGGACAGCAGTCAATCTCTGCAGCAAGTCAGGAGGAGACCAGCACCCTTTCTCAAGGCTCTGGAATCACTGGGAAAGTACTTGAGGTCCAAGCTCTGTAGTTTCAGGTCTGACTGGCTCAGCCTGGTATCCTAGAGCGAATAGGAGCACCTAGACCAACAGTTGTCATGGAGGCTCTCACATTTTCCAATGAGTTTGACATGAGTAGCTTGTTTATATTATTTTAAAGCACGTTTTCCCATGGAGTGCTAAAGAAATCACCTGTGATCCCACCAAGAGAGTTGGGAGGCTGGTAAATCTGTGGGGCTGTCTCTCAGGGTTGGTAGGCTGCTTTTCATACTATCTCCTGGTTTCTGACTCTCTTCTATATTGTGTAGTCAAACTCCACATTCTTCAATGAACAACTCAGATCTCAACTTCTCTAGAAACCACTGGCCCAAAAATGAATTCTCTTTTCTCAGAATGCCACGGAAGGGCTGTGTAAATCCTGGTTGTAAAGTCTTCTGATGGGGATGCACCTTTATATGCAGCTACTAGTAAAGCCGTGGGCTATGTGACTCCTGCTTTGGAAGTTCATTCAAAATGGTTATGGCTTTCTTTCTCAAACAAACCAATCTTCATTGTGTTCTGGGTTTGTGTGTGGCCCTTCAGAAGTAGGAATTGGGGGAAAAGTACAGTTCAGGAATTGGGGAGAATAAACCTAGTAAAACACAAAGTTCTCAGTAAAGGAGAACTAAGGCAAGGTCTGGAGAGCTAAAGACACCAGTAACTTTGAGATGATCAGCAGACACATTGGAACTACAGACAGGGATCACGCCCACACCAATGGATGGGAGAGGAAGTGCTGGAGTAGGGTCCAGGGCATCAACTTCAGAATACTAGAGAATACGCCCAAGTGTCTGTGATTCAATTCTGAAAGAGTGAGGATATGTGGCTGACACTAGAGTCTCTAGGGGAGAGAAGAAGCTGATTCCAGGTGTGGTGCGATCATAAGGAGATGCTACAACCAAGCTATGTTCAGAATGGTATCCTCACTGAGGAGAAGGGCTTTTTCCTCCTTGGCCATGCACCTCCTCCAGACCTTCCCAGCTTAACCCAACACAACACAGTCCACAAAGGACAGGTGCCCTGTTGAAAGACTCAGTACACCACATAACAATGTGAAATTCACTACTGTAACTAGCATACTCAAGAGGCCAGGCCAGAGGCTGAACCAATATGCGCAGAGCTAACAGCCATTCGACCAGGGCTACAGAGCAGTACAGACCAGTCAGGGAAGGATGCCTACTTGTTCTCACAGACACTCTCAGCAGGGGCCAGTTGACCCTCCCATTCAGAGCAGTGTAGCAGGAAGAACTAGAACAGCACCACTGAACACTTTGATCCTCAGTGGTCCTGTGGAAAGTCCCAACTTCCCCTAGACCTCAAAGAAAAGATGATTCCTCCTGGATCCCCTTTTTCATGTGGCAGCTGGAGACAGACCCAGAGGCTTCTGGAAAACTCTTGGGTCTCTGTTGGTTGGTGCAAAGATGGCAGAAGCAGCATGATACACTACCAGAACTAAAGTTTCCTGTGGTCTTTTGTGGGTTTAGAGACTACCGTGATAGTTATCCTTTTAGTAGTCTATACGGTCAATATGATCATTATGAAATGAATTGCATGAAATTCTCAAAGAATCAGTAAAAATATTGTATTTTTAAAACCATATTAAGAGTCAAAAGCAGACTGAATCCACCTCAGGTCACTTCAGCTCAGCTTCATGCTGTGTCAGGCTACAGGCAGCTTCCACACACCATTCTCAACACCTGGAAATCTAGAGTGCAGTGTATCTCCCACTGGGCAGAATAAGATATACTGAAGCTCAAAACTGTACCAAGAGAATGCTGTGCTCACCGGGCCCTGCAGGGTGGTGAGGTACTTAGCCACTTCTATATGAGTCCTGAGGCCAGTTTCCCCTGCTGACCAATGACAGACTTGTAGAGCAAGTTGATCCAAACTCTGAGATGTGCTTAGAAAACACTGTCCAAACCTGCCCTCAGAGCTCCTGCCCATGGTAGTGGTCATCCTCTCCAATTCTCCCTGCGTTTATGGATGGAATGTGTGAGCTTCTAATGAGAGCCATTTAAATTTAGCTAATTTTATGGCTCTCATCTGTAAAATAAAAATGAGAAGAGCATATTTCCTCTGCGTAATGCTATGCAAATTAATTAGCTGCGGTTAAACATATGGAAAAATAAAAACGTCAATAAAAGCATTAGCACAGCATAAATCTCCATCCCATTAGCGAAGTTCAGTCTTCACTTAGAGGGTCTCAGCTCCTTCTCCATTTGCAAAGCTTTCTAGTATGTATTTGTTTTCTGTACTCAAAACCATAACCTTGTTGTGAAAAGCTGATAGCCAGAGAGGGGGAAGAGGGCATGTTGGACACTCCAGTGTTGTCTCCTCAGCAGTCCTTCCCTGGCCCACAGTGTCTTCCTGAAGACTAGGTATTTCTGGCACTCCTCAGCCTGCCATGCTGGTCTTCCTGCTTGCTCCTGGTCTGTCTCAGCTGAAGTAGAGTAGCAGTTGGGGACATTCCACTCTGAAAACAATGCCCTACTCTCCTGAGTTGAGGAGTTACCTGCTTCTCAACCTCACCTCCTTAATGGGGTATGCTGGGTGGCTCTTTATTCCTTCAGAGAGAAGAGAGAGAGGAGTCAGTGTACTCCCATGTCCCTCAATCCCCTCTGCTCCCTCCAGCACTCACAGGCTCAGGAGCAACAAGATTCTATTCCATGCCTCAGCTGAGTCCCTGATCCTCAGTTACAGGGCTTCTGTTCTTCCCTGGGATGCAGACCACTTTTCTCATTTATATGGGCTTCCCATGCTCTAAGGATACATTCTGCTGGACTATATGACCATCCTTTCTCTTGAAGCTCCTTCCCACATGTAGTCTTCATACCATTGAGTTCTTCAGAACTTCATCAGGGATGGGTTTCCACCTGTCTGACCCCTACATAGATCTACAAGCGGAACAACCCAGATCTCACTCTGTGCTCTCATTGCTAATGACTGAGAATGCACCACCAAACCCAGAATTTGGTGAAGCATGGGTTGATTTGAATTGAATCAGCCAGATCATTGATGCATGGATCTCGCTTGGAATGAACAACATCGCTCTTGGCTAAAACACTTGGTAGAGTGTACAGTGGCCTTTGGTACAACAAGTGTTCAGGAGAGACAAGTCTTTCACTTAATCATGAATGATTTGTTACATATACATCCAAGTTTCAAGTTTCTGCAGCCATTAACCCCTGTGGGTCTAGAAACTATTTGCCAGCCATCTCCCTAGGTTGCCACCACACTGGTACTGCTAGCCCTTCAGCTCATCTGATGTTGGATGAATTTTCCTACCCTGTACCCCTGGAGGACATGCTCACAGGCAATGACTTGGTGTACTGGGCCTTATCTGAGCTCCTGGAGCTTCAGGTGCTGGAAAGCCTACATAGATCCTGTGTAGAGGTGGGCTCCCCCAAAATAAATGAGATTCATTAGTGCGGGCAGCTGATGAGCCTCCATATGCTCTAGAAGGTAATGTTGTAAGTTCCACTCCACAAAGGAGAACAAAGGAGAATAGTCCTCTGAATGCCTTGTCACAGTTGTCAGACGCACACTTGATGGTAATTGAGGCTCAGGGTGCTCCTTTCTTTCCATTTCCCTAACACATATATTGTAAGGGAGATACGTGTGGCCACTCCTCATACTTCCTACTCAGGGTAATAGAATCCCCTCTGTGGTATTGCTTGTTAATGATATTGTTCTATGCAGTAGGAGCAGCCACAACAGGCTCTTGCGGGATATCCAGCAGCATGCCAGCTATGAAAGAGGAATGAAAGAATATGCTTGGGACAAAGGAGTTGTCACTCTCCACTTGGGTTGTTTCTTCACTGACAGTACCAAAGACACCATTCCTTTGAGTACAGACTGTGTTGGGAAAACGCAACAGAGCCGGCAGGCTTCTCTAGCCCAGCCACTCTCCTAGCAGCCTCTGATGTCTTTCCAGCCTGCATCTCCTGCCTGGATGAAACAGATGACTTTACTGGGCTAGCTCCCGTCGCAGCAGGCAGGAGCAGCAGTGACTGATTGGCTGAAACACGAGGATTAATGGGTATTTATATTTCATTAAATTTTATGCTCACTGGAGAATAATGTATCACTTGCAGATATTGAAACATATGTCAACCCTATCCACTTACATATAATTCAATTTGACTTAAATGCATTGATCAAACTTTATTAAAGTCCAATATATCTTCCAAAAAAAAAGCCTGCTAATGCTGGATTGTCCCTTCAGAGTCACTGATGAAAGGGGGGCGGGGTGTGATTGTGCTCTGATTCTACTTGTACTATTTGGGAAGGGAAGAGACTGATGTGGACAGAATACTCATCACTAAGTGGCCAGGACTGAATGAAAAGCTTGCAAGTGTGATCGCCAGGCAAGTTTCTAAGCAGGAGCCCATACTACAATGGCTCCAGAGAGAGTCAGACCCAAAAGGGGGAGAGGTCACTGGAAGTGTCTCCTGGAAACGAGCTACAGAGATGCAGTGCTTTCACGACTGCTCATGCACAAACCTCATGGTGAATTTCACATTGATGATGTTGGCTGGGAAGCAGGTGGATGCCCCTGCCAGAGTGGTGCTCAGCATTGCAAAATGGGAGATGCTGTTTGGTGTGGCACTAGGCTCCATAGCTCCCTACCTACCTTCCTTCCCCTGTACCTACCAAAGAAATAATATTTTCTGTAGCATAGCATGCCTAGACTGGTGGTGATAGGAGCAGGGTTCAGCTTATGGAGTGCACTAGAAATTTTAGTAAGGTAAACCAAACAGTGAACACCCTCATTATATTAGATAACTTTTAGTTCCATAAGGAAATACACTTTCTAACTACTGGACGCTGTGTATGTGTTGGGAGTATATACATGTATTCCTAATAGATTGCAATAGTAGATGTTAAAATATTGTTGCCTAAGTCCTGGCATGATGACATACCATATACCTATAATCCTAGCACTTGGACGGCTGAGGCAGGAGTATCACACCTGATTAGGCTATCCTGGGCTATAGAGTGAGAAAACACATTGTTGTCTTGATTGATTTGACATAAAGAGGATCTCTGGATATTTCCATAGAAACGGTTCTGATCCATGGAGAGGGGGCAGTAAGGCAGTAGGAGGTCTCTGCCCAAGACCCCTGTAGTGTGCTACTCAGTCACAACAGACTGGGTTGCAGACCAGGCCCTAGCACATCACATGTAAGCGTTCGAGAATGAAGGGCAGATTCTGTCACCAACCAAGAGGATCCAGTCTCACAGTCACTCAGCACAACTTAGCATTATACTGGATCAAGAGTATACAAGCTACAGTAGACTTGCCTGCTGTGGGTAAAGACAGGATCAGAGTCTAAGGCTGACCAAAGAGGACCCACCTTCTCCATTTCAGGAAGTGGAAAGACCAGAATCCACTGGCAGAACTAAGCAACTGAGACATGGTATATGTAGCTGGGAACACACTCTGACATGCAACCAGTGGAAAGCATAACTGACTTACTCTTGAGACAGCAGGTAAGCTTATTCCTTTCCTATCAGTCCCTAGACACTTGACCTTTGGCTCTGATGCAGGTGCCAAGCACAAGGGAAGCTCCTGGGCCCTTTGCCTGCCTCTGACTCAGTAGGCACATGCTGTTCCTGCTATGTACATTCTGGGAAGGGTCAGTGGACATTGCTCCCCATAGTGCCCGCCCATAACTAAAGTTGGAAGTCATCGAGGGATGCCCTGTCTGGTTTCTAGCTGTGCTCTTATACACCAATCTTCCCTGTATTCTCAGTGTTTTCTGTGGCCTCTTGCATACATCTTCAGCTAATACCCATTTTTTTTTTTACTCTTGTCGTTATACTTGAACATACCAAGTAGTCATACCTTCTTACTCTCTGTGACCCCCTGGACTTTGAAGCACCTAGGATCACAGCTTCGACATAACTTTAGTCACTAAGATTTGGTTAAGGTCATAATTCTTCCTGGCAGGGTTTGCACTGCTCTCTGAGGGACCCAAGTGTATGACACTATTTAGGTGTCAGGGGCTCTTAATCTTTTAACAAAATTAAGTAGGTCCAATTGTGACTATGAACAAGAACCTTTCATATTTCTAGTTGTTAGGAATAAAATCTGCCTAGACTGAAGTCTCCTCCTGTCTCCTAGAATTTACTGGGGAGTTCCATAGATCCTGCCAAAGAGTAGACATTCCTGGAACGTCACTCAGCTTTCCTTCTTGAATAATATGTAGGGTATGTAGAAAGAAAATCAAAAGAGGAAAGAGGAAGTGAGCAAACAAAGACTTCTTGAGAACAACCCAGTTGTCTTTGTCTTTGCTCCTTCCAGTTGACTCTACCACCGACCTCCAAAACAAACAGCGCAGATCCCCGGTTCAGCAAGCTCTTGGGACAGCAAATTATTACAGGTTAGAGTGAGACCTGAGTTGCTAGATGGCAATAGTCAGAGGGATTGATGGAGGAAAGGAGAGAGGAAAGGGGGTGATGCTAGATGAAAGAATAAAGGAATTGTAGATGGATGGGTGGGTAGTGGAAGGATACCTATAGAGATGAATGAAATAATAGATGGATTTATGGAAAGAAGAATGAGTGCGGGTGGATGGATGGAAAGAGGGAAAGAGGGATAGATGAGTAGATGGGAGGATGAATGAATGAATGGGCAGATTTGATAGAGGGACAATGAATGAACAAATGTGGTAAAGGGATAGATGAATGGATGAATGGGCAGATTTGATAGAGGAACTATGAATGAACAAATGTGGTAAAGGGATAGATGAATGGATGGATGAATGAATGAATGAATGAATGAAAGGAGTTGAAGGGATGCTGCCTGGCTAAAGGCACAATGGCAGGAAGCAGCAACACCATGCATGTGAAGATTCCAGATGTAATCTCATTTTCTTTTACTCCTTGACACATGGAGAACAATGGAAGGCTGGCCTACTGTCAAATAGGAATTGTTGAGGGCTTCAGGAATGATGGTGGGTGCTGGGCTTGACAACTCTGTTCAGAGGAAAGCCATTAGTGCATATGGCTAGCTAGGAGAAAGGAAAGGTTGATGAGGTGGGGCATTCGACAGGTTCTTAAATGACGTGGTAGCCACATTTCTGTGCTTTTCTTGATCCCATGATTCAAAGCAGCCCCAAAGCAGTGCAAAGATGCTGCCACATGATGTTGTGTAGGAAGGCTGTGATGTGTCTTGGAAAGGAATCCTCTCAGATGGCCATCTTTGAATCTGAGGTCACTGCTCATTACAGCTAAACACTGGTGAGCCAATGCTGATCATAAATCAGATCTTTACTTAGAAACATGTAGGAAGGTAGTTCACGTGTTCATGCAATGTTATTCAGAAGTTTGTGCAAACCTGGTTTGAATGCTCCTGTGAGTAGAGTGACCTAGTGTTCTCTGACTCAGTACTCACAAGACTGCAGGACAGAGTTTCAGTGAACAAGAGGTTCTGGGGTTATCTCAACCTGGTCTGTGGCTGACAGCACCCAAATCAGTGGTTTATGAGGTGTCATGCCTGCTGCCCTCAAACTTGGCACTTATTGAACTAACTGGAAATCTGCAAGAGAGAGGGGGGGGAGAGGAGAGAAGGGAAAGGAAATAAAAGAAAAAAGAGAAAAGAAAGAAGAACGGAACAGAACAGAAAGAAAGAAAAGGAGAGGAGAGGAGAGGAGAGGAGAGGAGAGGAGAG